>NW_027464838.1:5000-7500 GCF_043290135.1 Rhipicephalus microplus
ATTGCCGCCTTAATGTCCATTTCTGTGATAAGGAACACAGGATCGATAACCTTGTGCGGGCGTTCGATAGCAGGAGACACTGATGAAGGCACCACTTTCTCCATGATCTCTCTCCATTCTTCTAGAAAAGCTTGGGGATCCTCCACCTTGGAGTCCGCCTCTCCATCCAGAATCTGTCTTGCACACTGTGTCCTGTTCCGTCTGAAGAGTTGTTGTGTCAAGGCGTATTCCCGCTTCTTTTTCTTCCTGCGACTTTCTTGAACAGGTGGAAGAGGTTGGCGACCATGCGGACGCAAGTCCGAAGCGAACACCTCCCTTAGGTAGGCATTAAGAGCTATCGTTATATCCTCCCTGTCGAGGAATCTCTTTGCAAGCTCCCATAGCTTGTATGCTTGGTACGCTCTTGGCGGAGGTTTTGTTGTTAGACCTCTTAGCTCAGCCTCAATCACCTCACGGTGATTTACCTCGGGGATGACCAGGGAGGCGTCCTCAACAGCTTGCTCCCCAATGTCGGCTAGCACCTCCGGAGTGCTTCTTGGGTAGAGTCTGTTCTGTAGGTCTTCCACCAGCCTCTTGTAACCTTCCTGCCTTCTGTGCGATTTAATGCTGTGCAGCGTGCGGTGCGGAAACGCTCTTAGTAGCTGTGCATTGATGTCCCGGACCTTCTGGGATCTTAATTCAACCTCCTTAGTTGCCATCAGGTACTCCTCCTCCTTTTTCCATCTGGGCTTGAGTCTGGCCAGATTCACATCTTCGTTGTATTCTTCAAAATGCCGATGCCGGCGATGCTGGCTCAGGCCAATCTTGCTACCAAAGGTTGCAGTACATTCTGGACATTGGAATGTCGTTGTCATGGTTGATATGTGGCCTGTCATATTCGCGTCAGCCGGGGCGGCATTTTCGGAACAGCCGGTAGCTGCTCCGTTCTCAGAACCTTCCTCTGTGGGCTTGTTGCCCGAACGCTTTGGCATGCTGCTCCTTTGAGTGATTTCTCCGGGGGGCGACCCGCAGAACACAGGTTCACCTCCCTCGTCCTCGTCATCGGACGAACGTAAGTCGGGTGGAAGTACGAACTTCCTCCTGACCCTAGGTCCTACCCCCGTAGACATCCAGACTGACCCCACATGGACACTGTCAGCAGAATCGCGCGCATTCGCCGCATCAGTGCCAAGGGGAGCTGGTTGACCGGAGGGGACCGCAGGGGTTGCACCAAGAACTGGCTCCCCTGAATCAGCGTATGAAGCCACGTTTGAACTTGGCTCCTCCGCAGCATCAACAGACGCTTGGTCAGGTAGGGAGTTAATAACCCGCCTGTCCTTAGGCCTTGCCCCTGTCATTACCCAGGCTGACACCCCATGGCTGTCGGCTGAAGCGCGCGCCTTCACCGACCTACCACCAAGGGGAGCTGGGGAAGCAGAGGGGGCCATATGAGCATAGCATAATGTGCCTTCAGTGCGTTCAACCCACGTACAAGCCGTGGCCGTTGGCTCAATAACCATTGGCAGTACTGTGGCATGAATACCGTCCTGGCCTTTAGGGTCATTACCCTCAGGGCTCTCGGGTTCCATCAATTCTGCAATAGTTTCAGCTCGTTCACATCCGTGAACATCAACATCGATGCCTTCAGATCCCTCTTTCTCCGCATTGTGTTCTCTCGCTCCTTCATTCCCTTCAAATTTGCCTTCTGGAGCTTGCGCCATTTGCACATCTTCATCCCTATGACGCATCCTTGCTTTATGAATTTTCAGACCCTTCTCTGTGCGAAACGCCTTGTCGCAGACCCAACACTGGAATGATTCCTGCCTGGGGGAACTCCCTCCAGCGGTCGCATTGGAGCGCGCGGCTCTCCTGGCCTCTCTCGGCCCCACGCTTGGTGCGCCTGTCACTCGGCAGGCGTTTTCATCTGGTTTTCTGTTCGCCATAAGCCAAGCGTTTGATAAGCAACCAAAGAACAGTCTTTGGCGCTCAAGGTTGCCAGTATCGTTGCACCGGTAAAGGTGGCAGGGGGAACCACGAGCAGGTGATACTTGGACTTCTCCCCCCACAAGAGAGTCATAGTTACTCCCGCCGTTTACCCGCGCTTTTTTGAATTTCTTCACTTTGACATTCAGAGCACTGGGCAGAAATCACATTGCGTCAGCACCGATCAACGGCCCTCGCAATGCTTTGTTTTAATTAGACAGTCGGATTCCCCCGGTCCGTGCCAGTTCTGAGTTGGCTGTTTTCTGCCGGCCGAAGCAAGAACCTCAGGCGCGAAGCCCACGGAAAATGCACAGCTGTGGCTTTCCACAGGAAGGTCCCGACGCTGGTCCGGGCTCGGCCGCACCGCTTTTTACGGCGGCGAGCCTCGCCCAGTCCCGGTGCAGTGCCGTTCCTGCTTCTGGACCCCAGCCCGACCGGCTCAGCCCTCAGAGCCAATCCTTTTCCCAAGGTTACGGATCCGTTTTGCCGACTTCCCTTACCTACATTGGTCTATCGACTAGAGGCTGTTCACCTTGGA
>NW_027464838.1:10000-22500 GCF_043290135.1 Rhipicephalus microplus
CACATCTTCACAAGGCTGGCAAGCGGCATTCCGCTGCGCGCGTGCGTCGTCCGAGCAGTTGCGTGATAAACGACCGTGTCGAAAGCCCAAACACCGCCGAGGCCAGTCGCCGCCGCCGCAAGGGCAGCCACGCAGCCTGGCGAGAGGCATCGTCTCGTGTAGCGTCGCCCCCGCCCCAACTGGAGTGGCCCAGTT
Organism: Rhipicephalus microplus; assembly: GCF_043290135.1. Taxonomy (NCBI): domain Eukaryota; kingdom Metazoa; phylum Arthropoda; class Arachnida; order Ixodida; family Ixodidae; genus Rhipicephalus; species Rhipicephalus microplus. The sequence goes on from NW_027464838.1 coordinate 10,196, forward strand.
TTTTGAACGGGACGGGAACTGCGAAGCACTTAGACCGACGGCGGACTACGACGAGAACGCCTTAAGCTTCGCCAACGTTTCGCCAACTCGTGCGGGAGACTTTTTCCGCTTCGCGGCAAGTCGTCGCGCCGTGCTCTCCGCATCAACCGCGTACGCAGCGAACCGCAAACGTCGGGCGCAGCCTCCTCACCTCCCTGCGCTTTGCGCGCGAACGTTCCCTGTTCGCGCGGCAAAGCCTGGAGGAGGCACGGCCCCGCAGCGTGTTCGAGCGCCCGGTCTACGGGACACCCTGCTTACTTCGAGGGCAACAAGCGCAACGCAAGGCTGCGATCTCGCGCACTTTGCGCACGGCTGGAGAAGCTTTGCTGGCCGGCTTTCGCTCCTCGTGTTTACCGTGCGTTAAAGTTGCGCGTCCGTGGCTCTCGCAGCTCTTGCGCGCCCGGTCGCAGAGAGGAGTACGCAACCTCGACCGCACTTTCCCTGCAGGCTTCCTTCCGACTCGAAGTCCTGCGGCGGTCTCAACGAGGTGCCACATCCTCAATGCAGTCGGTCGCCCCCGTTTCGGTTGGGCTCTGGCACGACGGTCGCCACCGTCTCGCCCTTGAGTGGCCGCTGTTGGCGCTCGCTGTGAGGTGTTCAGCGTGCTGTCCGTGTTGCCGACGCGGTCAAAACGAGTCGACGGCTCACGTTCCCTTGTGCGCCGAAGGCTCTCTTGATATGTGATCCGACCCTCAGACAGACGAAGCCAAGGGAAGACCCAAGGCCGCAATGTGCGTTCAAAGAATCAGTGCTCAGTGTGTCCTGCAATTCACACCAAGTCTCGCAGCTGGCTGCGTTCTTCATCGACCCGAGAACCGAGTGATCCACCGCTTAGAGTCGTGAAAAAGTGTTTGTTCAATTCCGTACAGTCAAAACCAAACGTTTCTGGCACTCGGCCAAACAGTGGCCAAGAAGGGCGCTTTTCAGCGCACGCTTGGACTCCAAAACTCTGCCGCGCCTTTTTCGGCTGCCGCAAATCGAGCAAACGGTGTGTTTCGGACGGCGTTTCGCTTCCGCTACTTGCGAGTGCTTTCGTGGTCCACCCCTCTATAAATACTCGGGAGGCGTCGAAGCCGGTTCTCCAAGCCGGACCCGTAGGTATCGTTGTGTGCTCGCTCTCATTGGCCCGCCTAACCAGAAAATGCCTGCGGTACACCCATTTGGATAAGAGTGCACGCAGATGCGGGCCTCGACGGCTACACATTTCCTCGGGCGGCCGCCTCCCGGCCTCCGTGGAGCGCGGGATGCACGGTCCCATCGACAAGCCTCTCCCGTTTTTACCGTGGCGTCGCGGTTCACCACGGCGGGCGGGTCGGTCTCCTCCGCATAAAAAGGGGGACCCCCGCTTTTTGTTCCACGAAATCGCACAAGCTTTTTTCGCATCCACGGTTTGCCACCGCACACCAAAATGCCGATCCGGCTGCCTACTTTAGCCAACAGGTGGAGCCAGGCGCGCCGTACTTGCGCGGCACTTCCCACGTCCACCGAAGTCGGTGCCAAGGACCACTTTCGGCGCCGGAGCCGCGTACGAGCCTACTCGAGGCGGAAGAACGAAGCCAGCAAGGGCCTGGCCGCAAGTGCGTTCAATTGTCGGGACGTCCAAGTCCCTCGTTCTTCCGTGCTTCCTCTTTCGGCAAGTCGTTGCGGCACCTTCCCAAAGCGCGCAGACCCGCTAATCGCGACGAGCGCGACGTGGCCGTGCCGCCTTTCCCTCGGCAGCAAGCAAAACGCCTGGCAACGTCGACGCTCCCCTAACCGCGATCTCGCACCGTGTTTCGTGTGGCGAATTCAAAAGCCGGCCGGCGCTGCTGCAACCATTACGGTCGGTACGCATACGCCGCGGAGGGCGGGACGGTCATCGGAGCGTGCGGTTCCTCCATCGAGTACTGCGCACCTCGGCCGTCGCATCGCCGTGCCATGACCGGCCGCGCGTCAACGCGAACCGGTGCCAGCGAGATCCCTCGCCTGCAAGAACCGACCGGCAGCCTCCGTCACCCGAGGACGCGGAGGCGCTTGCCGCGGACGGCGGGACGGTATGCACTGGTGCACAGCGGACCCGTCACATCGCCAGTTCCTTGACCGACCGCCGACGCTTGTGCCGTTCCTCTCGTACTTGGCAGTCGCCGCGCGATTGTCGGGTCTCGTTCTTGCACGCTCGAACGGTCGGGAGGGCACTCGGCTGGCGTTTCGGGAACGCGCAGCCTCGCCTTCTACCGACGTAACCACGACTCGCCGTTCGCGCTCCGCCGCTCCTGTTTACAGTACTAGGCGGTCCCGCAGCGGTCGGGTCGCGCATTTCGAGCGCTTCGAGCCACGGTGCAGTGGCGGGTCGAAAGCCGACCTATGAGTGCGTTGCGCCGTTTGTACCCGCGTCCGCCACCTGGCCGACCGTCCAAGGTCGCGGTGTTGGCGTCCGCTGGGCGCAACAATTTGTCACGGGGTGCCGCTCCACATTCAGGCAGCCCCGTGGGGAAAAGCCGACCCCGCGTCCAAACGGGGTCAGCGGCAGAAAGTGTCGGGCGCAGACGCAGCTGAGGCGCTCACCCTTCACAATCCGTTAATGATCCTTCCGCAGGTTCACCTACGGAAACCTTGTTACGACTTTTACTTCCTCTAAATGATCAAGTTTGGTCATCTTTCCAACAGACCGGCGCAACCGAAAGGCCGCGCCGGACATCGGTCCGAAGACCTCACTAAATCATTCAATCGGTAGTAGCGACGGGCGGTGTGTACAAAGGGCAGGGACGTAATCAACGCGAGCTTATGACTCGCGCTTACTGGGAATTCCTCGTTCAAGGGGAACAATTGCAAGCCCCTATCCCAATCACGAAAGAAGTTCCACGGGTTACCCAGTCTTTTCAGACAGGGATAAAGACACGCTGCTTCCTTCAGTGTAGCGCGCGTGCGGCCCCGGACATCTAAGGGCATCACAGACCTGTTATTGCTCTGTTTCGTGCGGCTAGGAGCCGCTTGTCCCTCTAAGAAGGTTGTAAGGTGCTGGGAACCCCGCACCTATTTAATAGGCTAGAGTCTCGTTCGTTATCGGAATTAACCAGACAAATCGCTCCACCAACTAAGAACGGCCATGCACCACCATCCACCGAATCAAGAAAGAGCTCTCAATCTGTCAATCCTCCCAGTGTCCGGGCCGGGTAAGTTTTCCCGTGTTGAGTCAAATTAAGCCGCAGGCTCCACTCCTGGTGGTGCCCTTCCGTCAATTCCTTTAAGTTTCAGCTTTGCAACCATACTTCCCCCGGAACCCAAATACTTTGGTTTCCCGGAAGCTGCCCGCCGAGTCATTTGAGTAACTCAGGCGGATCGCTGGTTGGCATCGTTTATGGTCAGAACTAGGGCGGTATCTGATCGCCTTCGAACCTCTGACTTTCGTTCTTGATCAATGAAAACATTCTTGGCAAATGCTTTCGCAGTAGTTCGTCTTGCGACGGTCCAAGAATTTCACCTCTAGCGCCGCAATACGAATGCCCCCGTCCGTCCCTCTTAATCATTACCTCGTATTCCAAAAACCAACAGAACAGAAACGAGGTCTTGTTCTATTATTCCATGCAAGTTTATTCAGGCGACTCGCCTGCGTTGAGCACTCTAATTTTTTCAAAGTAAAAGCACCGGCCATCTCGAGGCACACAATGAAGTGCACCAAGAAAGAACCGGCATGATGTTCAGTCCGAGCCGTCGCATCGGGTAGATGCACTACTCGTCTGGAACTGAGATCCAACTACGAGCTTTTTAACCGCAGCAGCTTTAGTATACGCTATTGGAGCTGGAATTACCGCGGCTGCTGGCACCAGACTTGCCCTCCAATTGATCCTCGTTAAAGGATTTAGAGTGTACTCATTTCAATTACGGGGCCTCAAAAGAGTCCCGTATTGTTATTTTTCGTCACTACCTCCCCGTGCCGGGAGTGGGTAATTTGCGCGCCTGCTGCCTTCCTTGGATGTGGTAGCCGTTTCTCAGGCTCCCTCTCCGGAATCGAACCCTGATTCTCCGTTACCCGTAACAACCATGGTAAGCAAGTAACCTACCATCGAAAGTTGATAAGGCAGACACTTGAAAGAAACGTCGCCGGCTCGTGGCCATGCGATCAGCACAAAGTTATCCAGAGTCACCACACAATACGGGCCGAAACCCGATCGATCTTGGTCTAATAAAAGCACCCGTTACCCAAAGGGCTCCAGGCTCACTGCATGTATTAGCTCTAGAATTGCCACAGTTATCCAAGTAGGAAGAAACGATCTAAGGAACCATAACTGATTTAATGAGCCATTCGCGGTTTCGCCTTATTTCGGCATGTACTTAGACATGCATGGCTTAATCTTTGAGACAAGCATATGATTACTGGCAGGATCAACCAGGTAATCGTTCGACTGCGCGTCCGTCCTCGCCCTCGGCGGGCCGGACGCAGTCTGTGTGCGGCGGAGGCCACCTTCAGGCGCCCCAACACGCTTATTTTGCACTCCGAGATGACGGCGTTCGAGCTCGCTACGGCACAACCTTCCCGAAAGACGAGTGGGAGCCGTGCGGCAAGAAGCACGTTCATGCTCGCTCTTTTTCGTTGCATCGACTCGGTCGCGCCGTGCGGGTTGCCCAAGCCCGCTGCACTGTCGGTGGACCGGCCGGAACTAGCAACGGAGCCGAGACTGCAAAGCCGCCAGACGACGGGTCACGCCCGCGTCTTCGGCGCTTTCGCATCTGAATCGCCCGAGGACGACACGGAACACACCTCGATATCGTGGTAAAACGGCACCGTCCGACAACCAGCCCCTAACGCATCAAGCGGATGAGGCTGCAGACGACTGCCGTGGATTCCCCTGGAGCAGACCCGAGGACACGCTTGACGAGGCCGAAGCCCGCCGCATATCAGACACCCGGTCGCTTTCGCGTACGCCGCTCACGAGAACCCCCACATAATAGCAGCGATAAGTACCCAGACCTCCTTGGGCCCTAATACGAGCGTACTCGAGAAAATTTCACCGCGGGTGTGCCCCGAAACGTGTGGCATGTTGAGCGTGCCACAAGTCTACGTCGCTCTCAAACCCGCCGAGGTCGTAGAATTTGCGACCCTACTCACGAAATTCCCACCGAGGATACGGCCGCAAACGTACCGCACCTTGGGTAGGCCACGAGTTTGTGCAACACTACGCTGACGGCACAGCACCGAGGTCGTGCGCGCACGCACGGGAAAATTCCGCCGCGGTTTCTGCCGAAAACGTGAGGCACCACGACTCTCCGCAAGTTCGCGTCGACTGCGAAAGACCGAAGTCGTGAACGACGTGTCCGCTACTCGCCGCCGACACGCTGGACACCAAACGTACAACGACTCGACGGCGTCGTAGAGGCCCACGACGCGGTTTTCCTTAACGACGTCTCGGCGTGGCACCGACAGGTTAGAACGGCCGACCAACGTTCCCTGTCCGCCGTTCGGCTCAGTCGAAGGGCTCGGCGACTTCGGCAACGCTGCGAAGCCGCACGGTGACGCACGCCATGTCCCCATTTTTTTTTTTCTTTCTGCGTCTGCCGGGGTGCCCCTATAATAGCAGCGATAAGCACCCAGACCGCCGTGGGTCGCTCGCCCCGGCTGACGTGGTTTTTCGTACTCCTGCGGCGGTCGCCGTCAAGCACGTCCAAATACGCTACTTTCGTGGGCGCATTCACGCTCTTTCGCTTCGCCGGAGTGCCAGCACTCACTCTGCCAAAAACGGCGAACATCCGAGCGGCGGTTCCCACTTTTGCGTCGGCGTCGCAAACCCCGCCCCGGCAGACGAGGTTTGCCGTACTCGTGCGACGGTGGCCGACGGGCACGTCGAAAGACGCCGATATCGTGCGCGAATTGGCGCACCTTGGCTTCACCGGAGTGCCGCCACTGACTCCTCCAAAAACGGCGAAGATCCGAGCGGCGCTTCCCACTTTCGCATCGGCGTCCCGAACTCCGCCCCGGCTGACGCGGTTTACCGTACTCGTGCGACGGTCGCCGGCGAGCACGTGGAAAGACGCCGATATCGTGCCCGAATCGGCTCCGTTCGGCTTCGCCGGAGTGCCAGCACTGGCTCGGCGAAAGACGACGAACATCCGAGCGACGGTTCTCACTATTGCGTACGCGTCGCAAACCCCGCCCCGGCAGACGCACTTTGCCGTACTCGTGCGACGGTCGCCGGCGAGCACGTAGAAAGACGCCGATATCGTGCCGGAATCGGCCCCGTTTGGCTTCGCCGGAGTGCCAGCACTCACTCGGCCACAAACGGCGAACATCCGAGCGGCGGTTCCCACTTAGCCGTCGGCGTCCCGAACTCCGCCCCGGCAGACGCGGTTGCCGAGCTCGTGCGACTAGCGACCGCGAAGCCGTCTCGCGACGCCGCTTTCGTGCGCGGCTCCCACTGCGACCTGGGTCACCCGAGGTCGACGAGCAAAAAAGAATGTCGAAAAAAATTTTTTTTTTTTTTTGCGTCTGCCGGGGTGCCCCTATAATAGCAGCGATAAGCACCCAGACCGCCATGGGTCGCTCGCCCCGGCTGACGTGGTTTTTCGTTTTCCTGCGGTGGTCGTCGTCAAGCACGTCCAAACACGCCACTTTCGTGGGCGCATTCGCGCTCTTTCGCTTCGCCGGAGTGCCAGCACTCACTCTGCCAAAAACGGCGAACATCCGAGCGGCGGTTCCCACTTTTGCGTCGGCGTCGCAAACCCCGCCCCGGCAGACGAGGTTTGCCGTACTCGTGCGACGGTGGCCGGCGGGCACGTCGAAAGACGCCGATATCGTGCGCGAATTGGCGCACCTTGGCTTCACCGGAGTGCCGCCACTGACTCCTCCAAAAACGGCGAAGATCCGAGCGGCGCTTCCCACTTTCGCATCGGCGTCCCGAACTCCGCCCCGGCTGACGCGGTTTACCGTACTCGTGCGACGGTCGCCGGCGAGCACGTGGAAAGACGCCGATATCGTGCCCGAATCGGCTCCGTTCGGCTTCGCCGGATTGCCAGCACTGGCTCGGCGAAAGACGACGAACATCCGAGCGACGGTTCTCACTATTGCGTACGCGTCGCAAACCCCGCCCCGGCAGACGCACTTTGCCGTACTCGTGCGACGGTCGCCGGCGAGCACGTAGAAAGACGCCGATATCGTGCCGGAATCGGCCCCGTTTGGCTTCGCCGGAGTGCCAGCACTCACTCGGCCACAAACGGCGAACATCCGAGCGGCGGTTCCCACTTAGCCGTCGGCGTCCCGAACTCCGCCCCGGCAGACGCGGTTGCCGAGCTCGTGCGACTAGCGACCGCGAAGCCGTCTCGCGACGCCGCTTTCGTGCGCGGCTCCCACTGCGACCTGGGTCACCCGAGGTCGACGAGCAAAAAAGAATGTCGAAAAAAAATTTTTTTTTTTTTTTTGCGTCTGCCGGGGTGCCCCTATAATAGCAGCGATAAGCACCCAGACCGCCATGGGTCGCTCGCCCCGGCTGACGTGGTTTTTCGTTTTCCTGCGGTGGTCGTCGTCAAGCACGTCCAAACACGCCACTTTCGTGGGCGCATTCGCGCTCTTTCGCTTCGCCGGAGTGCCAGCACTCACTCTGCCAAAAACGGCGAACATCCTAGTGGCGGTTCCCACTTTTGCGTCGGCGTCGCCAACCCCGCCCCGGCATACGCGGTTTGCCGTACTCGTGCGGCGGTGGCCGGCGGGCACGTCGAAAGACACCGATATCGTGCGCGAGTCGATGCTTCTTGGTCTCGCAGGAGGGCCGCCACTCACTCCTGCAAAAACGGCGAAGATCCGAGCGGCGCTTCCCACTTTTTCGTCGGCGTCGCAAACCTCGCCCCGGCAGACGCGCTTTGCCGTACTCGTGCGACGGTCGCCGGCGAGCACGTCGAAATACGCCGATATCGTGCCCGAATCGGCCCCGTTTCGCTTCGCCGGAGTGCCAGCACTCGCTCGGCCAAAGACGACGAACATCCGAGCGACGGTTCCCACTATTGCGTACGCGTCGCGAACCCCGCCCCGGCAGACGCGGTTTGCCGTACTCGTGCGGCGGTGGCCGGCGGGCACGTCGAAAGACGCCGATATCGTGCACGAATTGGCGCTCCTTGGCTTCACCGGAGTGCCAGCACTCACTCGGCCAAAAACGGCGAACATCCGAGCAGCGGTACCCACTTAGCCGTCGGCATCCCGAACTCCGCGCCGGCTGACGCGGTTGCCGAGCTCGTGCGACTAGCGACCGCGAACGCGTCTCGCGACGCCGCTTTCGTGCGCGGCTCCCATTGCGACCTGGGTTACCCGAGCTCGACCAGCAAAAAAGAAGGTCGAAAATTTTTTTTTTTTTTCTGCGTCTGCCGGGGTGCCCCTATAATAGCAGCGATAAGCACCCAGACCGCCGTGTGTCGCTCGCCCCGGCTGACGTGGTTTTTCGTACTCCTGCAGCGGTCGCCGTCACGCACGTCCAAATACGCCACTTTCGTGGGCGCATTCGCGCTCTTTCGCGTCGCCGGAGTGCCAGCACTCACTCTGCCAAAAACGGCCAACATCCGAGCGGCGGTTCCCACTTTTGCGTCGGCGTCGTAAACCCCGCCCCGGCAGACGCGGTTTGCCCTACTCGTGCGACGGTCGCCGGCGAGCGCGTCGAAAGACGCCGATATCGTGCGCTAATTGGCGCTCCTTGGCTTCTCCGGAGTGCCGCTACTCACTCCTCCAAAAACGGCGAAGATCCGAGCGGCGTTCTCCACTTTCGCATCGGCGTCCCGAACTCCGCCCGGGCTGACGCGGTTTACCGTACTCGTGCGACGGTCGCCGGCGGGCACGTCGAAAGACGCCGATATCGTGCCGTAATCGGCCCCGTTTGGCTTCGCCCGTGTGCCAGCACTCACTCGGCCAAAAACGGCGAACATCCGAGCAGCGTTTCCCACTTTCGCATCGGCGTCCCGAAGCCCGCCCCGGCAGACGCGGTTTGCCCTACTCGAGCGACGGTCGCCGGCGATCACGTCGAAAGGCGCCGAATTCGTGCACGAATCGATGCTTCTTGGTCTCGCAGGAGGGCCGCCACTCACTCCTGCAAAAACGGCGAAGATCCGAGTTGCGCTTCCCACTTTTTCGTCGGCGTCCCGAACTACGCCCCGGCTGACGCGGTTTACCGTACTCGTGCGACGGTCGCCGGCGGGCACTTCAAAATACGCCGATTTCGTGGGCGCATTCACGCTGTTTCGCTTCCCCGGAGTGCCAACACTCACTCTGCCGAAAGCGGCGATCATCCGAGCGGCGGTTCCCACTTTTGCGTCGGCTTCGCAAACGGCGCCCCGGCAGACGCGCTCGTGCGACGTACTCGTGCGACGGTCGCCGGCGAGCACGTCGAAAGACGCCGATATCGTGCTCGAATCGACCCCGTTTCGCTTCGCCGGAGTGCTGCCAGTCACGGCGCAGAAAACGGCGAACAAGTGTTTTTTTTTTTTTTTCCTAGAATTTGTGTTATAGAAGGCACATTTGATATCGGACGATAATTTTCAACTTTATCACGCGCACCGATTTTCGTGTAGAGGTTTGCAAGTTTATGGGAATTTCTCCACTTGGAATAATGCGATTTAGTAGTACTACGAGAACTTCATGGATGTACTCAAGGGTACGGGGCAAGTCAGTTACGTCAACACCTGCAGATTTTTTACACTTCAAACTGAAAATTGTTGGTTGTGAGTCCTCGTGTGATATTAAAGGCCGATTCGCTAACACATAGAACAAAGAAAGAAAGGAAGAAAAAACGCCCGCGCTCGCTCAAGAAACCTGGGTTCGCAACAAGTGGCAACAACAAGCAACCGAGCGAGTGCGCCAAAACCCGTGGCGGCCGAACAAACGCGAAGTCCCAACCGCGTCAGCCGGGGCGGCACGGGACAGGAAAAATCACTTCAGCCGGGGCGGCGGGGCACCGAATAAACCTCGTCACCTCGTCGCAGGATAAAAGAGGAAACAAAAAGTCTAAACAGCGTCTGCTGGAGCGAATGCGTAATAAAACAACAACAACAACAAAAAAAAAAAAAAACACCCGCGCTCAAGAAGTCTGCAATCACCACAAAAGGCGACTGTGACCGAGCAGCGTCAGCCGGGGCCGTGCGGAAACGGAAAAACCGCGACTACCGGGGCGTCGAGGCACCGAAAAATCCACTTCAGCCGCGGCGAAAAAAAAAAACAAAAAGAAAGACGGAGGGGGGGGGGGAACCACGTCTGCCGGGGCGAAGGAAAAAAAAAAACGCGTCTGCCGGGGCGAGCCCGGGTGCGGCACCACCGGGAAAACTGTGGCAAACAGACATGGCGATCGAGTGAGTGGGCCGCCAGCCAGGCTCAGCCAAAAAGTGCAAAGTCCGAACTGCGTCAGCCGGGGCGGCAAAAACCACGTCAGCCGGGGCGGCGCAAAAAACCGCGTCTGCCGGGGCGGCACGAAACCGCGTCAGCCGGGGCGGCGCGAAAACTGCGTCAGCCGGGGCGAAAGAAAAAAAAAAAAAAACGCGTCTGCCGGGGCGAGCCCGGGTGCGGCACCACCGGGAAAACTGTGGCAAACAGACATGGCGATCGAGTGAGTGGGCCGCCAGCCAGGCACAGCCGAAAAGTGCAAAGTCCGAACCGTGTCAGCCGGGGCGGCAAAAAACCGCGTCAGCCGGGGCGGCGCAAAAAACCGCGTCTGCCGGGGCGGCACGAAACCGCGTCAGCCGGGGCGGCGCGAAAACTGCGTCAGCCGGGGCGAGCCCGGGTGCGGCACCACCGGGAAAACTGTGGCAAACAGACATGGCGATCGAGTGAGTGGGCCGCCAGCCAGGCTCAGCCAAAAAGTGCCAAGTCCGAACTGCGTCAGCCGGGGCGGCAAAAAACCGCGTCAGCCGGGGCGGCGCAAAAAACCGCGTCTGCCGGGGCGGCGCGAAAACCGCGTCTGCCGGGGCGGCGCGAAAACTGCGTCAGCCGGGGCGAAAGAAAAAAAAAAAACGCGTCTGCCGGGGCGAGCCCGGGTGCGGCACCACCGGGAAAACTGTGGCAAACAGACATGGCGATCGAGTGAGTGGGCCGCCAGCAAGGCTCAGCCAAAAAGTGCTAAGTCCGAACTGCGTCAGCTGGGGCGGCAAAAAACCGCGTCTGCCGGGGCGGCACGAAACCGCGTCAGCCGGGGCGGCGCGAAAACCGCGTCTGCCGGGGCGGCACGAAACCGCGTCAGCCGGGGCGGCGCGAAAACTGCGTCAGCCGGGGCGAGCCCGGGTGCGGCACCACCGGGAAAACTGTGGCAAACAGACATGGCGATCGAGTGAGTGGGCCGCCAGCCAGGCACAGCCGAAAAGTGCTAAGTCCGAACTGCGTCAGCCGGGGCGGCAAAAACCGCGTCAGCCGGGGCGGCGCGAAAACCGCGTCTGCCGGGGCGGCACGAAACCGCGTCAGCCGGGGCGGCGCGAAAACTGCGTCAGCCGGGGCGAGCCCGGGTGCGGCACCACCGGGAAAACTGTGGCTAACAGACATGGCGATCGAGTGAGTGGGCCACCAGCCAGGCTCAGCCAAAAAGTGCTAAGTCCGAACTGCGTCAGCCGGGGCGGCAAAAACCGCGTCAGCCGGGGCGGCGCAAAAAACCGCGTCTGCCGGGGCGGCACGAAACCGCGTCAGCCGGGGCGGCGCGAAAACTGCGTCAGCCGGGGCGAAAGAAAAAAAAAAAACGCGTCTGCCGGGGCGAGCCCGGGTGCGGCACCACCGGGAAAACTGTGGCAAACAGACATGGCGATCGAGTGAGTGGGCCGCCAGCCAGGCACAGCCGAAAAGTGCCAAGTCCGAACTGCGTCAGCCGGGGCGGCAAAAAACCGCGTCAGCCGGGGCGGCGCAAAAAACCGCGTCTGCCGGGGCGGCACGAAACCGCGTCAGCCGGGGCGGCGCGAAAACTGCGTCAGCCGGGGCGAGCCCGGGTGCGGCACCACCGGGAAAACTGTGGCAAACAGACATGGCGATCGAGTGAGTGGGCCGCCAGCCAGGCTCAGCCAAAAAGTGCCAAGTCCGAACTGCGTCAGCCGGGGCGGCGCAAAAAACCGCGTCTGCCGGGGCGGCGCGAAAACCGCGTCTGCCGGGGCGGCGCGAAAACTGCGTCAGCCGGGGCGAAAGAAAAAAAAAACGCGTCTGCCGGGGCGAGCCCGGGTGCGGCACCACCGGGAAAACTGTGGCAAACAGACATGGCGATCGAGTGAGTGGGCCGCCAGCAAGGCTCAGCCAAAAAGTGCCAAGTCCGAACTGCGTCAGCCGGGGCGGCAAAAAACCGCGTCTGCCGGGG
>NW_027464838.1:30000-42500 GCF_043290135.1 Rhipicephalus microplus
CAGTCAAAACCAAACGTTTCTGGCACTCGGCCAAACAGTGGCCAAGAAGGGCGCTTTTCAGCGCACGCTTGGACTCCAAAACTCTGCCGCGCCTTTTTCGGCTGCCGCAAATCGAGCAAACGGTGTGTTTCGGACGGCGTTTCGCTTCCGCTACTTGCGAGTGCTTTCGTGGTCCACCCCTCTATAAATACTCGGGAGGCGTCGAAGCCGGTTCTCCAAGCCGGACCCGTAGGTATCGTTGTGTGCTCGCTCTCATTGGCCCGCCTAACCAGAAAATGCCTGCGGTACACCCATTTGGATAAGAGTGCACGCAGATGCGGGCCTCGACGGCTACACATTTCCTCGGGCGGCCGCCTCCCGGCCTCCGTGGAGCGCGGGATGCACGGTCCCATCGACAAGCCTCTCCCGTTTTTACCGTGGCGTCGCGGTTCACCACGGCGGGCGGGTCGGTCTCCTCCGCATAAAAAGGGGGACCCCCGCTTTTTGTTCCACGAAATCGCACAAGCTTTTTTCGCATCCACGGTTTGCCACCGCACACCAAAATGCCGATCCGGCTGCCTACTTTAGCCAACAGGTGGAGCCAGGCGCGCCGTACTTGCGCGGCACTTCCCACGTCCACCGAAGTCGGTGCCAAGGACCACTTTCGGCGCCGGAGCCGCGTACGAGCCTACTCGAGGCGGAAGAACGAAGCCAGCAAGGGCCTGGCCGCAAGTGCGTTCAATTGTCGGGACGTCCAAGTCCCTCGTTCTTCCGTGCTTCCTCTTTCGGCAAGTCGTTGCGGCACCTTCCCAAAGCGCGCAGACCCGCTAATCGCGACGAGCGCGACGTGGCCGTGCCGCCTTTCCCTCGGCAGCAAGCAAAACGCCTGGCAACGTCGACGCTCCCCTAACCGCGATCTCGCACCGTGTTTCGTGTGGCGAATTCAAAAGCCGGCCGGCGCTGCTGCAACCATTACGGTCGGTACGCATACGCCGCGGAGGGCGGGACGGTCATCGGAGCGTGCGGTTCCTCCATCGAGTACTGCGCACCTCGGCCGTCGCATCGCCGTGCCATGACCGGCCGCGCGTCAACGCGAACCGGTGCCAGCGAGATCCCTCGCCTGCAAGAACCGACCGGCAGCCTCCGTCACCCGAGGACGCGGAGGCGCTTGCCGCGGACGGCGGGACGGTATGCACTGGTGCACAGCGGACCCGTCACATCGCCAGTTCCTTGACCGACCGCCGACGCTTGTGCCGTTCCTCTCGTACTTGGCAGTCGCCGCGCGATTGTCGGGTCTCGTTCTTGCACGCTCGAACGGTCGGGAGGGCACTCGGCTGGCGTTTCGGGAACGCGCAGCCTCGCCTTCTACCGACGTAACCACGACTCGCCGTTCGCGCTCCGCCGCTCCTGTTTACAGTACTAGGCGGTCCCGCAGCGGTCGGGTCGCGCATTTCGAGCGCTTCGAGCCACGGTGCAGTGGCGGGTCGAAAGCCGACCTATGAGTGCGTTGCGCCGTTTGTACCCGCGTCCGCCACCTGGCCGACCGTCCAAGGTCGCGGTGTTGGCGTCCGCTGGGCGCAACAATTTGTCACGGGGTGCCGCTCCACATTCAGGCAGCCCCGTGGGGAAAAGCCGACCCCGCGTCCAAACGGGGTCAGCGGCAGAAAGTGTCGGGCGCAGACGCAGCTGAGGCGCTCACCCTTCACAATCCGTTAATGATCCTTCCGCAGGTTCACCTACGGAAACCTTGTTACGACTTTTACTTCCTCTAAATGATCAAGTTTGGTCATCTTTCCAACAGACCGGCGCAACCGAAAGGCCGCGCCGGACATCGGTCCGAAGACCTCACTAAATCATTCAATCGGTAGTAGCGACGGGCGGTGTGTACAAAGGGCAGGGACGTAATCAACGCGAGCTTATGACTCGCGCTTACTGGGAATTCCTCGTTCAAGGGGAACAATTGCAAGCCCCTATCCCAATCACGAAAGAAGTTCCACGGGTTACCCAGTCTTTTCAGACAGGGATAAAGACACGCTGCTTCCTTCAGTGTAGCGCGCGTGCGGCCCCGGACATCTAAGGGCATCACAGACCTGTTATTGCTCTGTTTCGTGCGGCTAGGAGCCGCTTGTCCCTCTAAGAAGGTTGTAAGGTGCTGGGAACCCCGCACCTATTTAATAGGCTAGAGTCTCGTTCGTTATCGGAATTAACCAGACAAATCGCTCCACCAACTAAGAACGGCCATGCACCACCATCCACCGAATCAAGAAAGAGCTCTCAATCTGTCAATCCTCCCAGTGTCCGGGCCGGGTAAGTTTTCCCGTGTTGAGTCAAATTAAGCCGCAGGCTCCACTCCTGGTGGTGCCCTTCCGTCAATTCCTTTAAGTTTCAGCTTTGCAACCATACTTCCCCCGGAACCCAAATACTTTGGTTTCCCGGAAGCTGCCCGCCGAGTCATTTGAGTAACTCAGGCGGATCGCTGGTTGGCATCGTTTATGGTCAGAACTAGGGCGGTATCTGATCGCCTTCGAACCTCTGACTTTCGTTCTTGATCAATGAAAACATTCTTGGCAAATGCTTTCGCAGTAGTTCGTCTTGCGACGGTCCAAGAATTTCACCTCTAGCGCCGCAATACGAATGCCCCCGTCCGTCCCTCTTAATCATTACCTCGTATTCCAAAAACCAACAGAACAGAAACGAGGTCTTGTTCTATTATTCCATGCAAGTTTATTCAGGCGACTCGCCTGCGTTGAGCACTCTAATTTTTTCAAAGTAAAAGCACCGGCCATCTCGAGGCACACAATGAAGTGCACCAAGAAAGAACCGGCATGATGTTCAGTCCGAGCCGTCGCATCGGGTAGATGCACTACTCGTCTGGAACTGAGATCCAACTACGAGCTTTTTAACCGCAGCAGCTTTAGTATACGCTATTGGAGCTGGAATTACCGCGGCTGCTGGCACCAGACTTGCCCTCCAATTGATCCTCGTTAAAGGATTTAGAGTGTACTCATTTCAATTACGGGGCCTCAAAAGAGTCCCGTATTGTTATTTTTCGTCACTACCTCCCCGTGCCGGGAGTGGGTAATTTGCGCGCCTGCTGCCTTCCTTGGATGTGGTAGCCGTTTCTCAGGCTCCCTCTCCGGAATCGAACCCTGATTCTCCGTTACCCGTAACAACCATGGTAAGCAAGTAACCTACCATCGAAAGTTGATAAGGCAGACACTTGAAAGAAACGTCGCCGGCTCGTGGCCATGCGATCAGCACAAAGTTATCCAGAGTCACCACACAATACGGGCCGAAACCCGATCGATCTTGGTCTAATAAAAGCACCCGTTACCCAAAGGGCTCCAGGCTCACTGCATGTATTAGCTCTAGAATTGCCACAGTTATCCAAGTAGGAAGAAACGATCTAAGGAACCATAACTGATTTAATGAGCCATTCGCGGTTTCGCCTTATTTCGGCATGTACTTAGACATGCATGGCTTAATCTTTGAGACAAGCATATGATTACTGGCAGGATCAACCAGGTAATCGTTCGACTGCGCGTCCGTCCTCGCCCTCGGCGGGCCGGACGCAGTCTGTGTGCGGCGGAGGCCACCTTCAGGCGCCCCAACACGCTTATTTTGCACTCCGAGATGACGGCGTTCGAGCTCGCTACGGCACAACCTTCCCGAAAGACGAGTGGGAGCCGTGCGGCAAGAAGCACGTTCATGCTCGCTCTTTTTCGTTGCATCGACTCGGTCGCGCCGTGCGGGTTGCCCAAGCCCGCTGCACTGTCGGTGGACCGGCCGGAACTAGCAACGGAGCCGAGACTGCAAAGCCGCCAGACGACGGGTCACGCCCGCGTCTTCGGCGCTTTCGCATCTGAATCGCCCGAGGACGACACGGAACACACCTCGATATCGTGGTAAAACGGCACCGTCCGACAACCAGCCCCTAACGCATCAAGCGGATGAGGCTGCAGACGACTGCCGTGGATTCCCCTGGAGCAGACCCGAGGACACGCTTGACGAGGCCGAAGCCCGCCGCATATCAGACACCCGGTCGCTTTCGCGTACGCCGCTCACGAGAACCCCCACATAATAGCAGCGATAAGTACCCAGACCTCCTTGGGCCCTAATACGAGCGTACTCGAGAAAATTTCACCGCGGGTGTGCCCCGAAACGTGTGGCATGTTGAGCGTGCCACAAGTCTACGTCGCTCTCAAACCCGCCGAGGTCGTAGAATTTGCGACCCTACTCACGAAATTCCCACCGAGGATACGGCCGCAAACGTACCGCACCTTGGGTAGGCCACGAGTTTGTGCAACACTACGCTGACGGCACAGCACCGAGGTCGTGCGCGCACGCACGGGAAAATTCCGCCGCGGTTTCTGCCGAAAACGTGAGGCACCACGACTCTCCGCAAGTTCGCGTCGACTGCGAAAGACCGAAGTCGTGAACGACGTGTCCGCTACTCGCCGCCGACACGCTGGACACCAAACGTACAACGACTCGACGGCGTCGTAGAGGCCCACGACGCGGTTTTCCTTAACGACGTCTCGGCGTGGCACCGACAGGTTAGAACGGCCGACCAACGTTCCCTGTCCGCCGTTCGGCTCAGTCGAAGGGCTCGGCGACTTCGGCAACGCTGCGAAGCCGCACGGTGACGCACGCCATGTCCCCATTTTTTTTTTTCTTTCTGCGTCTGCCGGGGTGCCCCTATAATAGCAGCGATAAGCACCCAGACCGCCGTGGGTCGCTCGCCCCGGCTGACGTGGTTTTTCGTACTCCTGCGGCGGTCGCCGTCAAGCACGTCCAAATACGCTACTTTCGTGGGCGCATTCACGCTCTTTCGCTTCGCCGGAGTGCCAGCACTCACTCTGCCAAAAACGGCGAACATCCGAGCGGCGGTTCCCACTTTTGCGTCGGCGTCGCAAACCCCGCCCCGGCAGACGAGGTTTGCCGTACTCGTGCGACGGTGGCCGGCGGGCACGTCGAAAGACGCCGATATCGTGCGCGAATTGGCGCACCTTGGCTTCACCGGAGTGCCGCCACTGACTCCTCCAAAAACGGCGAAGATCCGAGCGGCGCTTCCCACTTTCGCATCGGCGTCCCGAACTCCGCCCCGGCTGACGCGGTTTACCGTACTCGTGCGACGGTCGCCGGCGAGCACGTGGAAAGACGCCGATATCGTGCCCGAATCGGCTCCGTTCGGCTTCGCCGGAGTGCCAGCACTGGCTCGGCGAAAGACGACGAACATCCGAGCGACGGTTCTCACTATTGCGTACGCGTCGCAAACCCCGCCCCGGCAGACGCACTTTGCCGTACTCGTGCGACGGTCGCCGGCGAGCACGTAGAAAGACGCCGATATCGTGCCGGAATCGGCCCCGTTTGGCTTCGCCGGAGTGCCAGCACTCACTCGGCCACAAACGGCGAACATCCGAGCGGCGGTTCCCACTTAGCCGTCGGCGTCCCGAACTCCGCCCCGGCAGACGCGGTTGCCGAGCTCGTGCGACTAGCGACCGCGAAGCCGTCTCGCGACGCCGCTTTCGTGCGCGGCTCCCACTGCGACCTGGGTCACCCGAGGTCGACGAGCAAAAAAGAATGTCGAAAAAAATTTTTTTTTTTTTTGCGTCTGCCGGGGTGCCCCTATAATAGCAGCGATAAGCACCCAGACCGCCATGGGTCGCTCGCCCCGGCTGACGTGGTTTTTCGTTTTCCTGCGGTGGTCGTCGTCAAGCACGTCCAAACACGCCACTTTCGTGGGCGCATTCGCGCTCTTTCGCTTCGCCGGAGTGCCAGCACTCACTCTGCCAAAAACGGCGAACATCCGAGCGGCGGTTCCCACTTTTGCGTCGGCGTCGCAAACCCCGCCCCGGCAGACGAGGTTTGCCGTACTCGTGCGACGGTGGCCGGCGGGCACGTCGAAAGACGCCGATATCGTGCGCGAATTGGCGCACCTTGGCTTCACCGGAGTGCCGCCACTGACTCCTCCAAAAACGGCGAAGATCCGAGCGGCGCTTCCCACTTTCGCATCGGCGTCCCGAACTCCGCCCCGGCTGACGCGGTTTACCGTACTCGTGCGACGGTCGCCGGCGAGCACGTGGAAAGACGCCGATATCGTGCCCGAATCGGCTCCGTTCGGCTTCGCCGGATTGCCAGCACTGGCTCGGCGAAAGACGACGAACATCCGAGCGACGGTTCTCACTATTGCGTACGCGTCGCAAACCCCGCCCCGGCAGACGCACTTTGCCGTACTCGTGCGACGGTCGCCGGCGAGCACGTAGAAAGACGCCGATATCGTGCCGGAATCGGCCCCGTTTGGCTTCGCCGGAGTGCCAGCACTCACTCGGCCACAAACGGCGAACATCCGAGCGGCGGTTCCCACTTAGCCGTCGGCGTCCCGAACTCCGCCCCGGCAGACGCGGTTGCCGAGCTCGTGCGACTAGCGACCGCGAAGCCGTCTCGCGACGCCGCTTTCGTGCGCGGCTCCCACTGCGACCTGGGTCACCCGAGGTCGACGAGCAAAAAAGAATGTCGAAAAAAAATTTTTTTTTTTTTTTTGCGTCTGCCGGGGTGCCCCTATAATAGCAGCGATAAGCACCCAGACCGCCATGGGTCGCTCGCCCCGGCTGACGTGGTTTTTCGTTTTCCTGCGGTGGTCGTCGTCAAGCACGTCCAAACACGCCACTTTCGTGGGCGCATTCGCGCTCTTTCGCTTCGCCGGAGTGCCAGCACTCACTCTGCCAAAAACGGCGAACATCCTAGTGGCGGTTCCCACTTTTGCGTCGGCGTCGCCAACCCCGCCCCGGCATACGCGGTTTGCCGTACTCGTGCGGCGGTGGCCGGCGGGCACGTCGAAAGACACCGATATCGTGCGCGAGTCGATGCTTCTTGGTCTCGCAGGAGGGCCGCCACTCACTCCTGCAAAAACGGCGAAGATCCGAGCGGCGCTTCCCACTTTTTCGTCGGCGTCGCAAACCTCGCCCCGGCAGACGCGCTTTGCCGTACTCGTGCGACGGTCGCCGGCGAGCACGTCGAAATACGCCGATATCGTGCCCGAATCGGCCCCGTTTCGCTTCGCCGGAGTGCCAGCACTCGCTCGGCCAAAGACGACGAACATCCGAGCGACGGTTCCCACTATTGCGTACGCGTCGCGAACCCCGCCCCGGCAGACGCGGTTTGCCGTACTCGTGCGGCGGTGGCCGGCGGGCACGTCGAAAGACGCCGATATCGTGCACGAATTGGCGCTCCTTGGCTTCACCGGAGTGCCAGCACTCACTCGGCCAAAAACGGCGAACATCCGAGCAGCGGTACCCACTTAGCCGTCGGCATCCCGAACTCCGCGCCGGCTGACGCGGTTGCCGAGCTCGTGCGACTAGCGACCGCGAACGCGTCTCGCGACGCCGCTTTCGTGCGCGGCTCCCATTGCGACCTGGGTTACCCGAGCTCGACCAGCAAAAAAGAAGGTCGAAAATTTTTTTTTTTTTTTCTGCGTCTGCCGGGGTGCCCCTATAATAGCAGCGATAAGCACCCAGACCGCCGTGTGTCGCTCGCCCCGGCTGACGTGGTTTTTCGTACTCCTGCAGCGGTCGCCGTCACGCACGTCCAAATACGCCACTTTCGTGGGCGCATTCGCGCTCTTTCGCGTCGCCGGAGTGCCAGCACTCACTCTGCCAAAAACGGCCAACATCCGAGCGGCGGTTCCCACTTTTGCGTCGGCGTCGTAAACCCCGCCCCGGCAGACGCGGTTTGCCCTACTCGTGCGACGGTCGCCGGCGAGCGCGTCGAAAGACGCCGATATCGTGCGCTAATTGGCGCTCCTTGGCTTCTCCGGAGTGCCGCCACTCACTCCTCCAAAAACGGCGAAGATCCGAGCGGCGTTCTCCACTTTCGCATCGGCGTCCCGAACTCCGCCCGGGCTGACGCGGTTTACCGTACTCGTGCGACGGTCGCCGGCGGGCACGTCGAAAGACGCCGATATCGTGCCGTAATCGGCCCCGTTTGGCTTCGCCCGTGTGCCAGCACTCACTCGGCCAAAAACGGCGAACATCCGAGCAGCGTTTCCCACTTTCGCATCGGCGTCCCGAAGCCCGCCCCGGCAGACGCGGTTTGCCCTACTCGAGCGACGGTCGCCGGCGATCACGTCGAAAGGCGCCGAATTCGTGCACGAATCGATGCTTCTTGGTCTCGCAGGAGGGCCGCCACTCACTCCTGCAAAAACGGCGAAGATCCGAGTTGCGCTTCCCACTTTTTCGTCGGCGTCCCGAACTACGCCCCGGCTGACGCGGTTTACCGTACTCGTGCGACGGTCGCCGGCGGGCACTTCAAAATACGCCGATTTCGTGGGCGCATTCACGCTGTTTCGCTTCCCCGGAGTGCCAACACTCACTCTGCCGAAAGCGGCGATCATCCGAGCGGCGGTTCCCACTTTTGCGTCGGCTTCGCAAACGGCGCCCCGGCAGACGCGCTCGTGCGACGTACTCGTGCGACGGTCGCCGGCGAGCACGTCGAAAGACGCCGATATCGTGCTCGAATCGACCCCGTTTCGCTTCGCCGGAGTGCTGCCAGTCACGGCGCAGAAAACGGCGAACAAGTGTTTTTTTTTTTTTTTTCCTAGAATTTGTGTTATAGAAGGCACATTTGATATCGGACGATAATTTTCAACTTTATCACGCGCACCGATTTTCGTGTAGAGGTTTGCAAGTTTATGGGAATTTCTCCACTTGGAATAATGCGATTTAGTAGTACTACGAGAACTTCATGGATGTACTCAAGGGTACGGGGCAAGTCAGTTACGTCAACACCTGCAGATTTTTTACACTTCAAACTGAAAATTGTTGGTTGTGAGTCCTCGTGTGATATTAAAGGCCGATTCGCTAACACATAGAACAAAGAAAGAAAGGAAGAAAAAACGCCCGCGCTCGCTCAAGAAACCTGGGTTCGCAACAAGTGGCAACAACAAGCAACCGAGCGAGTGCGCCAAAACCCGTGGCGGCCGAACAAACGCGAAGTCCCAACCGCGTCAGCCGGGGCGGCACGGGACAGGAAAAATCACTTCAGCCGGGGCGGCGGGGCACCGAATAAACCTCGTCACCTCGTCGCAGGATAAAAGAGGAAACAAAAAGTCTAAACAGCGTCTGCTGGAGCGAATGCGTAATAAAACAACAACAACAACAAAAAAAAAAAACACCCGCGCTCAAGAAGTCTGCAATCACCACAAAAGGCGACTGTGACCGAGCAGCGTCAGCCGGGGCCGTGCGGAAACGGAAAAACCGCGACTACCGGGGCGTCGAGGCACCGAAAAATCCACTTCAGCCGCGGCGAAAAAAAAAAAACAAAAAGAAAGACGGAGGGGGGGGGGGGAACCACGTCTGCCGGGGCGAAGGAAAAAAAAAAAACGCGTCTGCCGGGGCGAGCCCGGGTGCGGCACCACCGGGAAAACTGTGGCAAACAGACATGGCGATCGAGTGAGTGGGCCGCCAGCCAGGCTCAGCCAAAAAGTGCAAAGTCCGAACTGCGTCAGCCGGGGCGGCAAAAACCACGTCAGCCGGGGCGGCGCAAAAAACCGCGTCTGCCGGGGCGGCACGAAACCGCGTCAGCCGGGGCGGCGCGAAAACTGCGTCAGCCGGGGCGAAAGAAAAAAAAAAAAAAAACGCGTCTGCCGGGGCGAGCCCGGGTGCGGCACCACCGGGAAAACTGTGGCAAACAGACATGGCGATCGAGTGAGTGGGCCGCCAGCCAGGCACAGCCGAAAAGTGCAAAGTCCGAACCGTGTCAGCCGGGGCGGCAAAAAACCGCGTCAGCCGGGGCGGCGCAAAAAACCGCGTCTGCCGGGGCGGCACGAAACCGCGTCAGCCGGGGCGGCGCGAAAACTGCGTCAGCCGGGGCGAGCCCGGGTGCGGCACCACCGGGAAAACTGTGGCAAACAGACATGGCGATCGAGTGAGTGGGCCGCCAGCCAGGCTCAGCCAAAAAGTGCCAAGTCCGAACTGCGTCAGCCGGGGCGGCAAAAAACCGCGTCAGCCGGGGCGGCGCAAAAAACCGCGTCTGCCGGGGCGGCGCGAAAACCGCGTCTGCCGGGGCGGCGCGAAAACTGCGTCAGCCGGGGCGAAAGAAAAAAAAAACGCGTCTGCCGGGGCGAGCCCGGGTGCGGCACCACCGGGAAAACTGTGGCAAACAGACATGGCGATCGAGTGAGTGGGCCGCCAGCAAGGCTCAGCCAAAAAGTGCTAAGTCCGAACTGCGTCAGCTGGGGCGGCAAAAAACCGCGTCTGCCGGGGCGGCACGAAACCGCGTCAGCCGGGGCGGCGCGAAAACCGCGTCTGCCGGGGCGGCACGAAACCGCGTCAGCCGGGGCGGCGCGAAAACTGCGTCAGCCGGGGCGAGCCCGGGTGCGGCACCACCGGGAAAACTGTGGCAAACAGACATGGCGATCGAGTGAGTGGGCCGCCAGCCAGGCACAGCCGAAAAGTGCTAAGTCCGAACTGCGTCAGCCGGGGCGGCAAAAACCGCGTCAGCCGGGGCGGCGCGAAAACCGCGTCTGCCGGGGCGGCACGAAACCGCGTCAGCCGGGGCGGCGCGAAAACTGCGTCAGCCGGGGCGAGCCCGGGTGCGGCACCACCGGGAAAACTGTGGCTAACAGACATGGCGATCGAGTGAGTGGGCCACCAGCCAGGCTCAGCCAAAAAGTGCTAAGTCCGAACTGCGTCAGCCGGGGCGGCAAAAACCGCGTCAGCCGGGGCGGCGCAAAAAACCGCGTCTGCCGGGGCGGCACGAAACCGCGTCAGCCGGGGCGGCGCGAAAACTGCGTCAGCCGGGGCGAAAGAAAAAAAAAAAAAACGCGTCTGCCGGGGCGAGCCCGGGTGCGGCACCACCGGGAAAACTGTGGCAAACAGACATGGCGATCGAGTGAGTGGGCCGCCAGCCAGGCACAGCCGAAAAGTGCCAAGTCCGAACTGCGTCAGCCGGGGCGGCAAAAAACCGCGTCAGCCGGGGCGGCGCAAAAAACCGCGTCTGCCGGGGCGGCACGAAACCGCGTCAGCCGGGGCGGCGCGAAAACTGCGTCAGCCGGGGCGAGCCCGGGTGCGGCACCACCGGGAAAACTGTGGCAAACAGACATGGCGATCGAGTGAGTGGGCCGCCAGCCAGGCTCAGCCAAAAAGTGCCAAGTCCGAACTGCGTCAGCCGGGGCGGCGCAAAAAACCGCGTCTGCCGGGGCGGCGCGAAAACCGCGTCTGCCGGGGCGGCGCGAAAACTGCGTCAGCCGGGGCGAAAGAAAAAAAAAACGCGTCTGCCGGGGCGAGCCCGGGTGCGGCACCACCGGGAAAACTGTGGCAAACAGACATGGCGATCGAGTGAGTGGGCCGCCAGCAAGGCTCAGCCAAAAAGTGCCAAGTCCGAACTGCGTCAGCCGGGGCGGCAAAAAACCGCGTCTGCCGGGGCGGCACGAAACCGCGTCAGCCGGGGCGGCGCGAAAACCGCGTCTGCCGGGGCGGCACGAAACCGCGTCAGCCGGGGCGAGCCCGGGTGCGGCACCACCGGGAAAACTGTGGCAAACAGACATGGCGATCGAGTGAGTGGGCCGCCAGCCAGGCACAGCCGAAAAGTGCTAAGTCCGAACTGCGTCAGCCGGGGCGGCAAAAACCGCGTCAGCCGGGGCGGCGCAAAAACCGCGTCTGCCGGGGCGAATGCAAAAAAAACAAAGAAAAAAGCCCGCGCTTAATCAAAAGAAAACAAAGAAAAAAGCTTGCGCTTAATCAAAAGAAAACAAACAAAAAAAGTTCGCGCTTAAGCCTGGCGGTGGAACCACCGGGGCAAACAGACCTGGCGATCGAGTGAGTGGGCCGCCAGCCGGGGTGAGCCAAAAAGTGCAAAGTCGGAACCGCGTCAGCCGGGGCGGCGCGAAAACCGCGTCAGCCGGGGCGGCGCAAAAACTGCGTCAGCCGGGGCGGCACGGAAAAACGAAAACCGCGTCAGCCGGGGCGGCACGGAAAAACGAAAACCACGTCAGCCGGGGCGACATCAAAATGAGGAAAAAAAAAAAAAACTGCCTTAGGACACCTGCGTACACTTTCATGCGTTTGGGCATATCTCTCTGTAACACGCGCGCCCCTCGTTACGCGCGGCACTCTGTTTTCTCCGACACCCATATTTCGGCGGCATGTGGCACGCGCGCCCGTCCCTACGCACGGCACACCGCAGTGCTTTCTCGATATTTTTCTTTTCCTCCAACACCGTCATCTATAGGCTTTTAGTGACCTGTTGCTCGTGGCAAAAGTTCGCTAGCTCTGACACCTCTTGCATGCGCACCGTTTTTGCGCACGGTGCTATGCCGCAAAGCACGGCAGTCGCATGCGTTTCTCTCAGGCACCTCTTTTTTGACACAACGCTGTGGTGCTTAGAAACACACCCGCCGCTTTTGCGCACAGAACTCCACCGTACAGCACGGTAGTCACGTTTGTTCCACACGAACAGCAGTGTGCATCGTGCTACGACACTTTGAAAGCTTTTTCTTCCGAGTCTCGACCGCGCTGTTCCTT
>NW_027464838.1:47500-60000 GCF_043290135.1 Rhipicephalus microplus
CCTGTTGGTTTCTTTTCCTCCGCTTAGTGATATGCTTAAATTCAGCGGGTTGTCTCGCCTGATCTGAGGTCGACAGCGGATACATTCGCTTCCATCAACTTCCTGCACGACCGCGTGCGCTCGCCCTACCAAGTGCGCCCGCAACCCTGTACAGGGCCACTTCTTCACAAGGCTGGCAATCGGCTTCCCCGCTGCACGCGTGCGGCGCACAACCGGTGTGACGTGGAAGTGACGGGACACGTTCGTAAACCCATCGCGAACCGAGTACGACGCCCTACCAAGTGCGCCCGCAACCCTGTACAGGGTCACATCTTCACAAGGCTGGCAAGCGGCATTCCGCTGCGCGCGTGCGTCGTCCGAGCAGTTGCGTGATAAACGACCGTGTCGAAAGCCCAAACACCGCCGAGGCCAGTCGCCGCCGCCGCAAGGGCAGCCACGCAGCCTGGCGAGAGGCATCGTCTCGTGTAGCGTCGCCCCCGCCCCAACTGGAGTGGCCCAGTTTTTTGAACGGGACGGGAACTGCGAAGCACTTAGACCGACGGCGGACTACGACGAGAACGCCTTAAGCTTCGCCAACGTTTCGCCAACTCGTGCGGGAGACTTTTTCCGCTTCGCGGCAAGTCGTCGCGCCGTGCTCTCCGCATCAACCGCGTACGCAGCGAACCGCAAACGTCGGGCGCAGCCTCCTCACCTCCCTGCGCTTTGCGCGCGAACGTTCCCTGTTCGCGCGGCAAAGCCTGGAGGAGGCACGGCCCCGCAGCGTGTTCGAGCGCCCGGTCTACGGGACACCCTGCTTACTTCGAGGGCAACAAGCGCAACGCAAGGCTGCGATCTCGCGCACTTTGCGCACGGCTGGAGAAGCTTTGCTGGCCGGCTTTCGCTCCTCGTGTTTACCGTGCGTTAAAGTTGCGCGTCCGTGGCTCTCGCAGCTCTTGCGCGCCCGGTCGCAGAGAGGAGTACGCAACCTCGACCGCACTTTCCCTGCAGGCTTCCTTCCGACTCGAAGTCCTGCGGCGGTCTCAACGAGGTGCCACATCCTCAATGCAGTCGGTCGCCCCCGTTTCGGTTGGGCTCTGGCACGACGGTCGCCACCGTCTCGCCCTTGAGTGGCCGCTGTTGGCGCTCGCTGTGAGGTGTTCAGCGTGCTGTCCGTGTTGCCGACGCGGTCAAAACGAGTCGACGGCTCACGTTCCCTTGTGCGCCGAAGGCTCTCTTGATATGTGATCCGACCCTCAGACAGACGAAGCCAAGGGAAGACCCAAGGCCGCAATGTGCGTTCAAAGAATCAGTGCTCAGTGTGTCCTGCAATTCACACCAAGTCTCGCAGCTGGCTGCGTTCTTCATCGACCCGAGAACCGAGTGATCCACCGCTTAGAGTCGTGAAAAAGTGTTTGTTCAATTCCGTACAGTCAAAACCAAACGTTTCTGGCACTCGGCCAAACAGTGGCCAAGAAGGGCGCTTTTCAGCGCACGCTTGGACTCCAAAACTCTGCCGCGCCTTTTTCGGCTGCCGCAAATCGAGCAAACGGTGTGTTTCGGACGGCGTTTCGCTTCCGCTACTTGCGAGTGCTTTCGTGGTCCACCCCTCTATAAATACTCGGGAGGCGTCGAAGCCGGTTCTCCAAGCCGGACCCGTAGGTATCGTTGTGTGCTCGCTCTCATTGGCCCGCCTAACCAGAAAATGCCTGCGGTACACCCATTTGGATAAGAGTGCACGCAGATGCGGGCCTCGACGGCTACACATTTCCTCGGGCGGCCGCCTCCCGGCCTCCGTGGAGCGCGGGATGCACGGTCCCATCGACAAGCCTCTCCCGTTTTTACCGTGGCGTCGCGGTTCACCACGGCGGGCGGGTCGGTCTCCTCCGCATAAAAAGGGGGACCCCCGCTTTTTGTTCCACGAAATCGCACAAGCTTTTTTCGCATCCACGGTTTGCCACCGCACACCAAAATGCCGATCCGGCTGCCTACTTTAGCCAACAGGTGGAGCCAGGCGCGCCGTACTTGCGCGGCACTTCCCACGTCCACCGAAGTCGGTGCCAAGGACCACTTTCGGCGCCGGAGCCGCGTACGAGCCTACTCGAGGCGGAAGAACGAAGCCAGCAAGGGCCTGGCCGCAAGTGCGTTCAATTGTCGGGACGTCCAAGTCCCTCGTTCTTCCGTGCTTCCTCTTTCGGCAAGTCGTTGCGGCACCTTCCCAAAGCGCGCAGACCCGCTAATCGCGACGAGCGCGACGTGGCCGTGCCGCCTTTCCCTCGGCAGCAAGCAAAACGCCTGGCAACGTCGACGCTCCCCTAACCGCGATCTCGCACCGTGTTTCGTGTGGCGAATTCAAAAGCCGGCCGGCGCTGCTGCAACCATTACGGTCGGTACGCATACGCCGCGGAGGGCGGGACGGTCATCGGAGCGTGCGGTTCCTCCATCGAGTACTGCGCACCTCGGCCGTCGCATCGCCGTGCCATGACCGGCCGCGCGTCAACGCGAACCGGTGCCAGCGAGATCCCTCGCCTGCAAGAACCGACCGGCAGCCTCCGTCACCCGAGGACGCGGAGGCGCTTGCCGCGGACGGCGGGACGGTATGCACTGGTGCACAGCGGACCCGTCACATCGCCAGTTCCTTGACCGACCGCCGACGCTTGTGCCGTTCCTCTCGTACTTGGCAGTCGCCGCGCGATTGTCGGGTCTCGTTCTTGCACGCTCGAACGGTCGGGAGGGCACTCGGCTGGCGTTTCGGGAACGCGCAGCCTCGCCTTCTACCGACGTAACCACGACTCGCCGTTCGCGCTCCGCCGCTCCTGTTTACAGTACTAGGCGGTCCCGCAGCGGTCGGGTCGCGCATTTCGAGCGCTTCGAGCCACGGTGCAGTGGCGGGTCGAAAGCCGACCTATGAGTGCGTTGCGCCGTTTGTACCCGCGTCCGCCACCTGGCCGACCGTCCAAGGTCGCGGTGTTGGCGTCCGCTGGGCGCAACAATTTGTCACGGGGTGCCGCTCCACATTCAGGCAGCCCCGTGGGGAAAAGCCGACCCCGCGTCCAAACGGGGTCAGCGGCAGAAAGTGTCGGGCGCAGACGCAGCTGAGGCGCTCACCCTTCACAATCCGTTAATGATCCTTCCGCAGGTTCACCTACGGAAACCTTGTTACGACTTTTACTTCCTCTAAATGATCAAGTTTGGTCATCTTTCCAACAGACCGGCGCAACCGAAAGGCCGCGCCGGACATCGGTCCGAAGACCTCACTAAATCATTCAATCGGTAGTAGCGACGGGCGGTGTGTACAAAGGGCAGGGACGTAATCAACGCGAGCTTATGACTCGCGCTTACTGGGAATTCCTCGTTCAAGGGGAACAATTGCAAGCCCCTATCCCAATCACGAAAGAAGTTCCACGGGTTACCCAGTCTTTTCAGACAGGGATAAAGACACGCTGCTTCCTTCAGTGTAGCGCGCGTGCGGCCCCGGACATCTAAGGGCATCACAGACCTGTTATTGCTCTGTTTCGTGCGGCTAGGAGCCGCTTGTCCCTCTAAGAAGGTTGTAAGGTGCTGGGAACCCCGCACCTATTTAATAGGCTAGAGTCTCGTTCGTTATCGGAATTAACCAGACAAATCGCTCCACCAACTAAGAACGGCCATGCACCACCATCCACCGAATCAAGAAAGAGCTCTCAATCTGTCAATCCTCCCAGTGTCCGGGCCGGGTAAGTTTTCCCGTGTTGAGTCAAATTAAGCCGCAGGCTCCACTCCTGGTGGTGCCCTTCCGTCAATTCCTTTAAGTTTCAGCTTTGCAACCATACTTCCCCCGGAACCCAAATACTTTGGTTTCCCGGAAGCTGCCCGCCGAGTCATTTGAGTAACTCAGGCGGATCGCTGGTTGGCATCGTTTATGGTCAGAACTAGGGCGGTATCTGATCGCCTTCGAACCTCTGACTTTCGTTCTTGATCAATGAAAACATTCTTGGCAAATGCTTTCGCAGTAGTTCGTCTTGCGACGGTCCAAGAATTTCACCTCTAGCGCCGCAATACGAATGCCCCCGTCCGTCCCTCTTAATCATTACCTCGTATTCCAAAAACCAACAGAACAGAAACGAGGTCTTGTTCTATTATTCCATGCAAGTTTATTCAGGCGACTCGCCTGCGTTGAGCACTCTAATTTTTTCAAAGTAAAAGCACCGGCCATCTCGAGGCACACAATGAAGTGCACCAAGAAAGAACCGGCATGATGTTCAGTCCGAGCCGTCGCATCGGGTAGATGCACTACTCGTCTGGAACTGAGATCCAACTACGAGCTTTTTAACCGCAGCAGCTTTAGTATACGCTATTGGAGCTGGAATTACCGCGGCTGCTGGCACCAGACTTGCCCTCCAATTGATCCTCGTTAAAGGATTTAGAGTGTACTCATTTCAATTACGGGGCCTCAAAAGAGTCCCGTATTGTTATTTTTCGTCACTACCTCCCCGTGCCGGGAGTGGGTAATTTGCGCGCCTGCTGCCTTCCTTGGATGTGGTAGCCGTTTCTCAGGCTCCCTCTCCGGAATCGAACCCTGATTCTCCGTTACCCGTAACAACCATGGTAAGCAAGTAACCTACCATCGAAAGTTGATAAGGCAGACACTTGAAAGAAACGTCGCCGGCTCGTGGCCATGCGATCAGCACAAAGTTATCCAGAGTCACCACACAATACGGGCCGAAACCCGATCGATCTTGGTCTAATAAAAGCACCCGTTACCCAAAGGGCTCCAGGCTCACTGCATGTATTAGCTCTAGAATTGCCACAGTTATCCAAGTAGGAAGAAACGATCTAAGGAACCATAACTGATTTAATGAGCCATTCGCGGTTTCGCCTTATTTCGGCATGTACTTAGACATGCATGGCTTAATCTTTGAGACAAGCATATGATTACTGGCAGGATCAACCAGGTAATCGTTCGACTGCGCGTCCGTCCTCGCCCTCGGCGGGCCGGACGCAGTCTGTGTGCGGCGGAGGCCACCTTCAGGCGCCCCAACACGCTTATTTTGCACTCCGAGATGACGGCGTTCGAGCTCGCTACGGCACAACCTTCCCGAAAGACGAGTGGGAGCCGTGCGGCAAGAAGCACGTTCATGCTCGCTCTTTTTCGTTGCATCGACTCGGTCGCGCCGTGCGGGTTGCCCAAGCCCGCTGCACTGTCGGTGGACCGGCCGGAACTAGCAACGGAGCCGAGACTGCAAAGCCGCCAGACGACGGGTCACGCCCGCGTCTTCGGCGCTTTCGCATCTGAATCGCCCGAGGACGACACGGAACACACCTCGATATCGTGGTAAAACGGCACCGTCCGACAACCAGCCCCTAACGCATCAAGCGGATGAGGCTGCAGACGACTGCCGTGGATTCCCCTGGAGCAGACCCGAGGACACGCTTGACGAGGCCGAAGCCCGCCGCATATCAGACACCCGGTCGCTTTCGCGTACGCCGCTCACGAGAACCCCCACATAATAGCAGCGATAAGTACCCAGACCTCCTTGGGCCCTAATACGAGCGTACTCGAGAAAATTTCACCGCGGGTGTGCCCCGAAACGTGTGGCATGTTGAGCGTGCCACAAGTCTACGTCGCTCTCAAACCCGCCGAGGTCGTAGAATTTGCGACCCTACTCACGAAATTCCCACCGAGGATACGGCCGCAAACGTACCGCACCTTGGGTAGGCCACGAGTTTGTGCAACACTACGCTGACGGCACAGCACCGAGGTCGTGCGCGCACGCACGGGAAAATTCCGCCGCGGTTTCTGCCGAAAACGTGAGGCACCACGACTCTCCGCAAGTTCGCGTCGACTGCGAAAGACCGAAGTCGTGAACGACGTGTCCGCTACTCGCCGCCGACACGCTGGACACCAAACGTACAACGACTCGACGGCGTCGTAGAGGCCCACGACGCGGTTTTCCTTAACGACGTCTCGGCGTGGCACCGACAGGTTAGAACGGCCGACCAACGTTCCCTGTCCGCCGTTCGGCTCAGTCGAAGGGCTCGGCGACTTCGGCAACGCTGCGAAGCCGCACGGTGACGCACGCCATGTCCCCATTTTTTTTTTCTTTCTGCGTCTGCCGGGGTGCCCCTATAATAGCAGCGATAAGCACCCAGACCGCCGTGGGTCGCTCGCCCCGGCTGACGTGGTTTTTCGTACTCCTGCGGCGGTCGCCGTCAAGCACGTCCAAATACGCTACTTTCGTGGGCGCATTCACGCTCTTTCGCTTCGCCGGAGTGCCAGCACTCACTCTGCCAAAAACGGCGAACATCCGAGCGGCGGTTCCCACTTTTGCGTCGGCGTCGCAAACCCCGCCCCGGCAGACGAGGTTTGCCGTACTCGTGCGACGGTGGCCGGCGGGCACGTCGAAAGACGCCGATATCGTGCGCGAATTGGCGCACCTTGGCTTCACCGGAGTGCCGCCACTGACTCCTCCAAAAACGGCGAAGATCCGAGCGGCGCTTCCCACTTTCGCATCGGCGTCCCGAACTCCGCCCCGGCTGACGCGGTTTACCGTACTCGTGCGACGGTCGCCGGCGAGCACGTGGAAAGACGCCGATATCGTGCCCGAATCGGCTCCGTTCGGCTTCGCCGGAGTGCCAGCACTGGCTCGGCGAAAGACGACGAACATCCGAGCGACGGTTCTCACTATTGCGTACGCGTCGCAAACCCCGCCCCGGCAGACGCACTTTGCCGTACTCGTGCGACGGTCGCCGGCGAGCACGTAGAAAGACGCCGATATCGTGCCGGAATCGGCCCCGTTTGGCTTCGCCGGAGTGCCAGCACTCACTCGGCCACAAACGGCGAACATCCGAGCGGCGGTTCCCACTTAGCCGTCGGCGTCCCGAACTCCGCCCCGGCAGACGCGGTTGCCGAGCTCGTGCGACTAGCGACCGCGAAGCCGTCTCGCGACGCCGCTTTCGTGCGCGGCTCCCACTGCGACCTGGGTCACCCGAGGTCGACGAGCAAAAAAGAATGTCGAAAAAAATTTTTTTTTTGCGTCTGCCGGGGTGCCCCTATAATAGCAGCGATAAGCACCCAGACCGCCATGGGTCGCTCGCCCCGGCTGACGTGGTTTTTCGTTTTCCTGCGGTGGTCGTCGTCAAGCACGTCCAAACACGCCACTTTCGTGGGCGCATTCGCGCTCTTTCGCTTCGCCGGAGTGCCAGCACTCACTCTGCCAAAAACGGCGAACATCCGAGCGGCGGTTCCCACTTTTGCGTCGGCGTCGCAAACCCCGCCCCGGCAGACGAGGTTTGCCGTACTCGTGCGACGGTGGCCGGCGGGCACGTCGAAAGACGCCGATATCGTGCGCGAATTGGCGCACCTTGGCTTCACCGGAGTGCCGCCACTGACTCCTCCAAAAACGGCGAAGATCCGAGCGGCGCTTCCCACTTTCGCATCGGCGTCCCGAACTCCGCCCCGGCTGACGCGGTTTACCGTACTCGTGCGACGGTCGCCGGCGAGCACGTGGAAAGACGCCGATATCGTGCCCGAATCGGCTCCGTTCGGCTTCGCCGGATTGCCAGCACTGGCTCGGCGAAAGACGACGAACATCCGAGCGACGGTTCTCACTATTGCGTACGCGTCGCAAACCCCGCCCCGGCAGACGCACTTTGCCGTACTCGTGCGACGGTCGCCGGCGAGCACGTAGAAAGACGCCGATATCGTGCCGGAATCGGCCCCGTTTGGCTTCGCCGGAGTGCCAGCACTCACTCGGCCACAAACGGCGAACATCCGAGCGGCGGTTCCCACTTAGCCGTCGGCGTCCCGAACTCCGCCCCGGCAGACGCGGTTGCCGAGCTCGTGCGACTAGCGACCGCGAAGCCGTCTCGCGACGCCGCTTTCGTGCGCGGCTCCCACTGCGACCTGGGTCACCCGAGGTCGACGAGCAAAAAAGAATGTCGAAAAAAATTTTTTTTTTTTTTTTTGCGTCTGCCGGGGTGCCCCTATAATAGCAGCGATAAGCACCCAGACCGCCATGGGTCGCTCGCCCCGGCTGACGTGGTTTTTCGTTTTCCTGCGGTGGTCGTCGTCAAGCACGTCCAAACACGCCACTTTCGTGGGCGCATTCGCGCTCTTTCGCTTCGCCGGAGTGCCAGCACTCACTCTGCCAAAAACGGCGAACATCCTAGTGGCGGTTCCCACTTTTGCGTCGGCGTCGCCAACCCCGCCCCGGCATACGCGGTTTGCCGTACTCGTGCGGCGGTGGCCGGCGGGCACGTCGAAAGACACCGATATCGTGCGCGAGTCGATGCTTCTTGGTCTCGCAGGAGGGCCGCCACTCACTCCTGCAAAAACGGCGAAGGTCCGAGCGGCGCTTCCCACTTTTTCGTCGGCGTCGCAAACCTCGCCCCGGCAGACGCGCTTTGCCGTACTCGTGCGACGGTCGCCGGCGAGCACGTCGAAATACGCCGATATCGTGCCCGAATCGGCCCCGTTTCGCTTCGCCGGAGTGCCAGCACTCGCTCGGCCAAAGACGACGAACATCCGAGCGACGGTTCCCACTATTGCGTACGCGTCGCGAACCCCGCCCCGGCAGACGCGGTTTGCCGTACTCGTGCGGCGGTGGCCGGCGGGCACGTCGAAAGACGCCGATATCGTGCACGAATTGGCGCTCCTTGGCTTCACCGGAGTGCCAGCACTCACTCGGCCAAAAACGGCGAACATCCGAGCAGCGGTACCCACTTAGCCGTCGGCATCCCGAACTCCGCGCCGGCTGACGCGGTTGCCGAGCTCGTGCGACTAGCGACCGCGAACGCGTCTCGCGACGCCGCTTTCGTGCGCGGCTCCCATTGCGACCTGGGTTACCCGAGCTCGACCAGCAAAAAAGAAGGTCGAAAATTTTTTTTTTTTTTTCTGCGTCTGCCGGGGTGCCCCTATAATAGCAGCGATAAGCACCCAGACCGCCGTGTGTCGCTCGCCCCGGCTGACGTGGTTTTTCGTACTCCTGCAGCGGTCGCCGTCACGCACGTCCAAATACGCCACTTTCGTGGGCGCATTCGCGCTCTTTCGCGTCGCCGGAGTGCCAGCACTCACTCTGCCAAAAACGGCCAACATCCGAGCGGCGGTTCCCACTTTTGCGTCGGCGTCGTAAACCCCGCCCCGGCAGACGCGGTTTGCCCTACTCGTGCGACGGTCGCCGGCGAGCGCGTCGAAAGACGCCGATATCGTGCGCTAATTGGCGCTCCTTGGCTTCTCCGGAGTGCCGCCACTCACTCCTCCAAAAACGGCGAAGATCCGAGCGGCGTTCTCCACTTTCGCATCGGCGTCCCGAACTCCGCCCGGGCTGACGCGGTTTACCGTACTCGTGCGACGGTCGCCGGCGGGCACGTCGAAAGACGCCGATATCGTGCCGTAATCGGCCCCGTTTGGCTTCGCCCGTGTGCCAGCACTCACTCGGCCAAAAACGGCGAACATCCGAGCAGCGTTTCCCACTTTCGCATCGGCGTCCCGAAGCCCGCCCCGGCAGACGCGGTTTGCCCTACTCGAGCGACGGTCGCCGGCGATCACGTCGAAAGGCGCCGAATTCGTGCACGAATCGATGCTTCTTGGTCTCGCAGGAGGGCCGCCACTCACTCCTGCAAAAACGGCGAAGATCCGAGTTGCGCTTCCCACTTTTTCGTCGGCGTCCCGAACTACGCCCCGGCTGACGCGGTTTACCGTACTCGTGCGACGGTCGCCGGCGGGCACTTCAAAATACGCCGATTTCGTGGGCGCATTCACGCTGTTTCGCTTCCCCGGAGTGCCAACACTCACTCTGCCGAAAGCGGCGATCATCCGAGCGGCGGTTCCCACTTTTGCGTCGGCTTCGCAAACGGCGCCCCGGCAGACGCGCTCGTGCGACGTACTCGTGCGACGGTCGCCGGCGAGCACGTCGAAAGACGCCGATATCGTGCTCGAATCGACCCCGTTTCGCTTCGCCGGAGTGCTGCCAGTCACGGCGCAGAAAACGGCGAACAAGTGTTTTTTTTTTTTTTTTTCCTAGAATTTGTGTTATAGAAGGCACATTTGATATCGGACGATAATTTTCAACTTTATCACGCGCACCGATTTTCGTGTAGAGGTTTGCAAGTTTATGGGAATTTCTCCACTTGGAATAATGCGATTTAGTAGTACTACGAGAACTTCATGGATGTACTCAAGGGTACGGGGCAAGTCAGTTACGTCAACACCTGCAGATTTTTTACACTTCAAACTGAAAATTGTTGGTTGTGAGTCCTCGTGTGATATTAAAGGCCGATTCGCTAACACATAGAACAAAGAAAGAAAGGAAGAAAAAACGCCCGCGCTCGCTCAAGAAACCTGGGTTCGCAACAAGTGGCAACAACAAGCAACCGAGCGAGTGCGCCAAAACCCGTGGCGGCCGAACAAACGCGAAGTCCCAACCGCGTCAGCCGGGGCGGCACGGGACAGGAAAAATCACTTCAGCCGGGGCGGCGGGGCACCGAATAAACCTCGTCACCTCGTCGCAGGATAAAAGAGGAAACAAAAAGTCTAAACAGCGTCTGCTGGAGCGAATGCGTAATAAAACAACAACAACAACAAAAAAAAAAAACACCCGCGCTCAAGAAGTCTGCAATCACCACAAAAGGCGACTGTGACCGAGCAGCGTCAGCCGGGGCCGTGCGGAAACGGAAAAACCGCGACTACCGGGGCGTCGAGGCACCGAAAAATCCACTTCAGCCGCGGCGAAAAAAAAAAACAAAAAGAAAGACGGAGGGGGGGGGGGGAACCACGTCTGCCGGGGCGAAGGAAAAAAAAAAACGCGTCTGCCGGGGCGAGCCCGGGTGCGGCACCACCGGGAAAACTGTGGCAAACAGACATGGCGATCGAGTGAGTGGGCCGCCAGCCAGGCTCAGCCAAAAAGTGCAAAGTCCGAACTGCGTCAGCCGGGGCGGCAAAAACCACGTCAGCCGGGGCGGCGCAAAAAACCGCGTCTGCCGGGGCGGCACGAAACCGCGTCAGCCGGGGCGGCGCGAAAACTGCGTCAGCCGGGGCGAAAGAAAAAAAAAAAAAAAACGCGTCTGCCGGGGCGAGCCCGGGTGCGGCACCACCGGGAAAACTGTGGCAAACAGACATGGCGATCGAGTGAGTGGGCCGCCAGCCAGGCACAGCCGAAAAGTGCAAAGTCCGAACCGTGTCAGCCGGGGCGGCAAAAAACCGCGTCAGCCGGGGCGGCGCAAAAAACCGCGTCTGCCGGGGCGGCACGAAACCGCGTCAGCCGGGGCGGCGCGAAAACTGCGTCAGCCGGGGCGAGCCCGGGTGCGGCACCACCGGGAAAACTGTGGCAAACAGACATGGCGATCGAGTGAGTGGGCCGCCAGCCAGGCTCAGCCAAAAAGTGCCAAGTCCGAACTGCGTCAGCCGGGGCGGCAAAAAACCGCGTCAGCCGGGGCGGCGCAAAAAACCGCGTCTGCCGGGGCGGCGCGAAAACCGCGTCTGCCGGGGCGGCGCGAAAACTGCGTCAGCCGGGGCGAAAGAAAAAAAAAACGCGTCTGCCGGGGCGAGCCCGGGTGCGGCACCACCGGGAAAACTGTGGCAAACAGACATGGCGATCGAGTGAGTGGGCCGCCAGCAAGGCTCAGCCAAAAAGTGCTAAGTCCGAACTGCGTCAGCTGGGGCGGCAAAAAACCGCGTCTGCCGGGGCGGCACGAAACCGCGTCAGCCGGGGCGGCGCGAAAACCGCGTCTGCCGGGGCGGCACGAAACCGCGTCAGCCGGGGCGGCGCGAAAACTGCGTCAGCCGGGGCGAGCCCGGGTGCGGCACCACCGGGAAAACTGTGGCAAACAGACATGGCGATCGAGTGAGTGGGCCGCCAGCCAGGCACAGCCGAAAAGTGCTAAGTCCGAACTGCGTCAGCCGGGGCGGCAAAAACCGCGTCAGCCGGGGCGGCGCGAAAACCGCGTCTGCCGGGGCGGCACGAAACCGCGTCAGCCGGGGCGGCGCGAAAACTGCGTCAGCCGGGGCGAGCCCGGGTGCGGCACCACCGGGAAAACTGTGGCTAACAGACATGGCGATCGAGTGAGTGGGCCACCAGCCAGGCTCAGCCAAAAAGTGCTAAGTCCGAACTGCGTCAGCCGGGGCGGCAAAAACCGCGTCAGCCGGGGCGGCGCAAAAAACCGCGTCTGCCGGGGCGGCACGAAACCGCGTCAGCCGGGGCGGCGCGAAAACTGCGTCAGCCGGGGCGAAAGAAAAAAAAAAAACGCGTCTGCCGGGGCGAGCCCGGGTGCGGCACCACCGGGAAAACTGTGGCAAACAGACATGGCGATCGAGTGAGTGGGCCGCCAGCCAGGCACAGCCGAAAAGTGCCAAGTCCGAACTGCGTCAGCCGGGGCGGCAAAAAACCGCGTCAGCCGGGGCGGCGCAAAAAACCGCGTCTGCCGGGGCGGCACGAAACCGCGTCAGCCGGGGCGGCGCGAAAACTGCGTCAGCCGGGGCGAGCCCGGGTGCGGCACCACCGGGAAAACTGTGGCAAACAGACATGGCGATCGAGTGAGTGGGCCGC
>NW_027464838.1:67500-80000 GCF_043290135.1 Rhipicephalus microplus
ACATCCTCAATGCAGTCGGTCGCCCCCGTTTCGGTTGGGCTCTGGCACGACGGTCGCCACCGTCTCGCCCTTGAGTGGCCGCTGTTGGCGCTCGCTGTGAGGTGTTCAGCGTGCTGTCCGTGTTGCCGACGCGGTCAAAACGAGTCGACGGCTCACGTTCCCTTGTGCGCCGAAGGCTCTCTTGATATGTGATCCGACCCTCAGACAGACGAAGCCAAGGGAAGACCCAAGGCCGCAATGTGCGTTCAAAGAATCAGTGCTCAGTGTGTCCTGCAATTCACACCAAGTCTCGCAGCTGGCTGCGTTCTTCATCGACCCGAGAACCGAGTGATCCACCGCTTAGAGTCGTGAAAAAGTGTTTGTTCAATTCCGTACAGTCAAAACCAAACGTTTCTGGCACTCGGCCAAACAGTGGCCAAGAAGGGCGCTTTTCAGCGCACGCTTGGACTCCAAAACTCTGCCGCGCCTTTTTCGGCTGCCGCAAATCGAGCAAACGGTGTGTTTCGGACGGCGTTTCGCTTCCGCTACTTGCGAGTGCTTTCGTGGTCCACCCCTCTATAAATACTCGGGAGGCGTCGAAGCCGGTTCTCCAAGCCGGACCCGTAGGTATCGTTGTGTGCTCGCTCTCATTGGCCCGCCTAACCAGAAAATGCCTGCGGTACACCCATTTGGATAAGAGTGCACGCAGATGCGGGCCTCGACGGCTACACATTTCCTCGGGCGGCCGCCTCCCGGCCTCCGTGGAGCGCGGGATGCACGGTCCCATCGACAAGCCTCTCCCGTTTTTACCGTGGCGTCGCGGTTCACCACGGCGGGCGGGTCGGTCTCCTCCGCATAAAAAGGGGGACCCCCGCTTTTTGTTCCACGAAATCGCACAAGCTTTTTTCGCATCCACGGTTTGCCACCGCACACCAAAATGCCGATCCGGCTGCCTACTTTAGCCAACAGGTGGAGCCAGGCGCGCCGTACTTGCGCGGCACTTCCCACGTCCACCGAAGTCGGTGCCAAGGACCACTTTCGGCGCCGGAGCCGCGTACGAGCCTACTCGAGGCGGAAGAACGAAGCCAGCAAGGGCCTGGCCGCAAGTGCGTTCAATTGTCGGGACGTCCAAGTCCCTCGTTCTTCCGTGCTTCCTCTTTCGGCAAGTCGTTGCGGCACCTTCCCAAAGCGCGCAGACCCGCTAATCGCGACGAGCGCGACGTGGCCGTGCCGCCTTTCCCTCGGCAGCAAGCAAAACGCCTGGCAACGTCGACGCTCCCCTAACCGCGATCTCGCACCGTGTTTCGTGTGGCGAATTCAAAAGCCGGCCGGCGCTGCTGCAACCATTACGGTCGGTACGCATACGCCGCGGAGGGCGGGACGGTCATCGGAGCGTGCGGTTCCTCCATCGAGTACTGCGCACCTCGGCCGTCGCATCGCCGTGCCATGACCGGCCGCGCGTCAACGCGAACCGGTGCCAGCGAGATCCCTCGCCTGCAAGAACCGACCGGCAGCCTCCGTCACCCGAGGACGCGGAGGCGCTTGCCGCGGACGGCGGGACGGTATGCACTGGTGCACAGCGGACCCGTCACATCGCCAGTTCCTTGACCGACCGCCGACGCTTGTGCCGTTCCTCTCGTACTTGGCAGTCGCCGCGCGATTGTCGGGTCTCGTTCTTGCACGCTCGAACGGTCGGGAGGGCACTCGGCTGGCGTTTCGGGAACGCGCAGCCTCGCCTTCTACCGACGTAACCACGACTCGCCGTTCGCGCTCCGCCGCTCCTGTTTACAGTACTAGGCGGTCCCGCAGCGGTCGGGTCGCGCATTTCGAGCGCTTCGAGCCACGGTGCAGTGGCGGGTCGAAAGCCGACCTATGAGTGCGTTGCGCCGTTTGTACCCGCGTCCGCCACCTGGCCGACCGTCCAAGGTCGCGGTGTTGGCGTCCGCTGGGCGCAACAATTTGTCACGGGGTGCCGCTCCACATTCAGGCAGCCCCGTGGGGAAAAGCCGACCCCGCGTCCAAACGGGGTCAGCGGCAGAAAGTGTCGGGCGCAGACGCAGCTGAGGCGCTCACCCTTCACAATCCGTTAATGATCCTTCCGCAGGTTCACCTACGGAAACCTTGTTACGACTTTTACTTCCTCTAAATGATCAAGTTTGGTCATCTTTCCAACAGACCGGCGCAACCGAAAGGCCGCGCCGGACATCGCTCCGAAGACCTCACTAAATCATTCAATCGGTAGTAGCGACGGGCGGTGTGTACAAAGGGCAGGGACGTAATCAACGCGAGCTTATGACTCGCGCTTACTGGGAATTCCTCGTTCAAGGGGAACAATTGCAAGCCCCTATCCCAATCACGAAAGAAGTTCCACGGGTTACCCAGTCTTTTCAGACAGGGATAAAGACACGCTGCTTCCTTCAGTGTAGCGCGCGTGCGGCCCCGGACATCTAAGGGCATCACAGACCTGTTATTGCTCTGTTTCGTGCGGCTAGGAGCCGCTTGTCCCTCTAAGAAGGTTGTAAGGTGCTGGGAACCCCGCACCTATTTAATAGGCTAGAGTCTCGTTCGTTATCGGAATTAACCAGACAAATCGCTCCACCAACTAAGAACGGCCATGCACCACCATCCACCGAATCAAGAAAGAGCTCTCAATCTGTCAATCCTCCCAGTGTCCGGGCCGGGTAAGTTTTCCCGTGTTGAGTCAAATTAAGCCGCAGGCTCCACTCCTGGTGGTGCCCTTCCGTCAATTCCTTTAAGTTTCAGCTTTGCAACCATACTTCCCCCGGAACCCAAATACTTTGGTTTCCCGGAAGCTGCCCGCCGAGTCATTTGAGTAACTCAGGCGGATCGCTGGTTGGCATCGTTTATGGTCAGAACTAGGGCGGTATCTGATCGCCTTCGAACCTCTGACTTTCGTTCTTGATCAATGAAAACATTCTTGGCAAATGCTTTCGCAGTAGTTCGTCTTGCGACGGTCCAAGAATTTCACCTCTAGCGCCGCAATACGAATGCCCCCGTCCGTCCCTCTTAATCATTACCTCGTATTCCAAAAACCAACAGAACAGAAACGAGGTCTTGTTCTATTATTCCATGCAAGTTTATTCAGGCGACTCGCCTGCGTTGAGCACTCTAATTTTTTCAAAGTAAAAGCACCGGCCATCTCGAGGCACACAATGAAGTGCACCAAGAAAGAACCGGCATGATGTTCAGTCCGAGCCGTCGCATCGGGTAGATGCACTACTCGTCTGGAACTGAGATCCAACTACGAGCTTTTTAACCGCAGCAGCTTTAGTATACGCTATTGGAGCTGGAATTACCGCGGCTGCTGGCACCAGACTTGCCCTCCAATTGATCCTCGTTAAAGGATTTAGAGTGTACTCATTTCAATTACGGGGCCTCAAAAGAGTCCCGTATTGTTATTTTTCGTCACTACCTCCCCGTGCCGGGAGTGGGTAATTTGCGCGCCTGCTGCCTTCCTTGGATGTGGTAGCCGTTTCTCAGGCTCCCTCTCCGGAATCGAACCCTGATTCTCCGTTACCCGTAACAACCATGGTAAGCAAGTAACCTACCATCGAAAGTTGATAAGGCAGACACTTGAAAGAAACGTCGCCGGCTCGTGGCCATGCGATCAGCACAAAGTTATCCAGAGTCACCACACAATACGGGCCGAAACCCGATCGATCTTGGTCTAATAAAAGCACCCGTTACCCAAAGGGCTCCAGGCTCACTGCATGTATTAGCTCTAGAATTGCCACAGTTATCCAAGTAGGAAGAAACGATCTAAGGAACCATAACTGATTTAATGAGCCATTCGCGGTTTCGCCTTATTTCGGCATGTACTTAGACATGCATGGCTTAATCTTTGAGACAAGCATATGATTACTGGCAGGATCAACCAGGTAATCGTTCGACTGCGCGTCCGTCCTCGCCCTCGGCGGGCCGGACGCAGTCTGTGTGCGGCGGAGGCCACCTTCAGGCGCCCCAACACGCTTATTTTGCACTCCGAGATGACGGCGTTCGAGCTCGCTACGGCACAACCTTCCCGAAAGACGAGTGGGAGCCGTGCGGCAAGAAGCACGTTCATGCTCGCTCTTTTTCGTTGCATCGACTCGGTCGCGCCGTGCGGGTTGCCCAAGCCCGCTGCACTGTCGGTGGACCGGCCGGAACTAGCAACGGAGCCGAGACTGCAAAGCCGCCAGACGACGGGTCACGCCCGCGTCTTCGGCGCTTTCGCATCTGAATCGCCCGAGGACGACACGGAACACACCTCGATATCGTGGTAAAACGGCACCGTCCGACAACCAGCCCCTAACGCATCAAGCGGATGAGGCTGCAGACGACTGCCGTGGATTCCCCTGGAGCAGACCCGAGGACACGCTTGACGAGGCCGAAGCCCGCCGCATATCAGACACCCGGTCGCTTTCGCGTACGCCGCTCACGAGAACCCCCACATAATAGCAGCGATAAGTACCCAGACCTCCTTGGGCCCTAATACGA
Source organism: Rhipicephalus microplus (assembly GCF_043290135.1). Lineage (NCBI taxonomy): Eukaryota > Metazoa > Arthropoda > Arachnida > Ixodida > Ixodidae > Rhipicephalus > Rhipicephalus microplus. The sequence goes on from NW_027464838.1 coordinate 71,977, forward strand.
GCGTACTCGAGAAAATTTCACCGCGGGTGTGCCCCGAAACGTGTGGCATGTTGAGCGTGCCACAAGTCTACGTCGCTCTCAAACCCGCCGAGGTCGTAGAATTTGCGACCCTACTCACGAAATTCCCACCGAGGATACGGCCGCAAACGTACCGCACCTTGGGTAGGCCACGAGTTTGTGCAACACTACGCTGACGGCACAGCACCGAGGTCGTGCGCGCACGCACGGGAAAATTCCGCCGCGGTTTCTGCCGAAAACGTGAGGCACCACGACTCTCCGCAAGTTCGCGTCGACTGCGAAAGACCGAAGTCGTGAACGACGTGTCCGCTACTCGCCGCCGACACGCTGGACACCAAACGTACAACGACTCGACGGCGTCGTAGAGGCCCACGACGCGGTTTTCCTTAACGACGTCTCGGCGTGGCACCGACAGGTTAGAACGGCCGACCAACGTTCCCTGTCCGCCGTTCGGCTCAGTCGAAGGGCTCGGCGACTTCGGCAACGCTGCGAAGCCGCACGGTGACGCACGCCATGTCCCCATTTTTTTTTTTCTTTCTGCGTCTGCCGGGGTGCCCCTATAATAGCAGCGATAAGCACCCAGACCGCCGTGGGTCGCTCGCCCCGGCTGACGTGGTTTTTCGTACTCCTGCGGCGGTCGCCGTCAAGCACGTCCAAATACGCTACTTTCGTGGGCGCATTCACGCTCTTTCGCTTCGCCGGAGTGCCAGCACTCACTCTGCCAAAAACGGCGAACATCCGAGCGGCGGTTCCCACTTTTGCGTCGGCGTCGCAAACCCCGCCCCGGCAGACGAGGTTTGCCGTACTCGTGCGACGGTGGCCGGCGGGCACGTCGAAAGACGCCGATATCGTGCGCGAATTGGCGCACCTTGGCTTCACCGGAGTGCCGCCACTGACTCCTCCAAAAACGGCGAAGATCCGAGCGGCGCTTCCCACTTTCGCATCGGCGTCCCGAACTCCGCCCCGGCTGACGCGGTTTACCGTACTCGTGCGACGGTCGCCGGCGAGCACGTGGAAAGACGCCGATATCGTGCCCGAATCGGCTCCGTTCGGCTTCGCCGGAGTGCCAGCACTGGCTCGGCGAAAGACGACGAACATCCGAGCGACGGTTCTCACTATTGCGTACGCGTCGCAAACCCCGCCCCGGCAGACGCACTTTGCCGTACTCGTGCGACGGTCGCCGGCGAGCACGTAGAAAGACGCCGATATCGTGCCGGAATCGGCCCCGTTTGGCTTCGCCGGAGTGCCAGCACTCACTCGGCCACAAACGGCGAACATCCGAGCGGCGGTTCCCACTTAGCCGTCGGCGTCCCGAACTCCGCCCCGGCAGACGCGGTTGCCGAGCTCGTGCGACTAGCGACCGCGAAGCCGTCTCGCGACGCCGCTTTCGTGCGCGGCTCCCACTGCGACCTGGGTCACCCGAGGTCGACGAGCAAAAAAGAATGTCGAAAAAAATTTTTTTTTTTTTGCGTCTGCCGGGGTGCCCCTATAATAGCAGCGATAAGCACCCAGACCGCCATGGGTCGCTCGCCCCGGCTGACGTGGTTTTTCGTTTTCCTGCGGTGGTCGTCGTCAAGCACGTCCAAACACGCCACTTTCGTGGGCGCATTCGCGCTCTTTCGCTTCGCCGGAGTGCCAGCACTCACTCTGCCAAAAACGGCGAACATCCGAGCGGCGGTTCCCACTTTTGCGTCGGCGTCGCAAACCCCGCCCCGGCAGACGAGGTTTGCCGTACTCGTGCGACGGTGGCCGGCGGGCACGTCGAAAGACGCCGATATCGTGCGCGAATTGGCGCACCTTGGCTTCACCGGAGTGCCGCCACTGACTCCTCCAAAAACGGCGAAGATCCGAGCGGCGCTTCCCACTTTCGCATCGGCGTCCCGAACTCCGCCCCGGCTGACGCGGTTTACCGTACTCGTGCGACGGTCGCCGGCGAGCACGTGGAAAGACGCCGATATCGTGCCCGAATCGGCTCCGTTCGGCTTCGCCGGATTGCCAGCACTGGCTCGGCGAAAGACGACGAACATCCGAGCGACGGTTCTCACTATTGCGTACGCGTCGCAAACCCCGCCCCGGCAGACGCACTTTGCCGTACTCGTGCGACGGTCGCCGGCGAGCACGTAGAAAGACGCCGATATCGTGCCGGAATCGGCCCCGTTTGGCTTCGCCGGAGTGCCAGCACTCACTCGGCCACAAACGGCGAACATCCGAGCGGCGGTTCCCACTTAGCCGTCGGCGTCCCGAACTCCGCCCCGGCAGACGCGGTTGCCGAGCTCGTGCGACTAGCGACCGCGAAGCCGTCTCGCGACGCCGCTTTCGTGCGCGGCTCCCACTGCGACCTGGGTCACCCGAGGTCGACGAGCAAAAAAGAATGTCGAAAAAAATTTTTTTTTTTTTTTTGCGTCTGCCGGGGTGCCCCTATAATAGCAGCGATAAGCACCCAGACCGCCATGGGTCGCTCGCCCCGGCTGACGTGGTTTTTCGTTTTCCTGCGGTGGTCGTCGTCAAGCACGTCCAAACACGCCACTTTCGTGGGCGCATTCGCGCTCTTTCGCTTCGCCGGAGTGCCAGCACTCACTCTGCCAAAAACGGCGAACATCCTAGTGGCGGTTCCCACTTTTGCGTCGGCGTCGCCAACCCCGCCCCGGCATACGCGGTTTGCCGTACTCGTGCGGCGGTGGCCGGCGGGCACGTCGAAAGACACCGATATCGTGCGCGAGTCGATGCTTCTTGGTCTCGCAGGAGGGCCGCCACTCACTCCTGCAAAAACGGCGAAGATCCGAGCGGCGCTTCCCACTTTTTCGTCGGCGTCGCAAACCTCGCCCCGGCAGACGCGCTTTGCCGTACTCGTGCGACGGTCGCCGGCGAGCACGTCGAAATACGCCGATATCGTGCCCGAATCGGCCCCGTTTCGCTTCGCCGGAGTGCCAGCACTCGCTCGGCCAAAGACGACGAACATCCGAGCGACGGTTCCCACTATTGCGTACGCGTCGCGAACCCCGCCCCGGCAGACGCGGTTTGCCGTACTCGTGCGGCGGTGGCCGGCGGGCACGTCGAAAGACGCCCCGATATCGTGCACGAATTGGCGCTCCTTGGCTTCACCGGAGTGCCAGCACTCACTCGGCCAAAAACGGCGAACATCCGAGCAGCGGTACCCACTTAGCCGTCGGCATCCCGAACTCCGCGCCGGCTGACGCGGTTGCCGAGCTCGTGCGACTAGCGACCGCGAACGCGTCTCGCGACGCCGCTTTCGTGCGCGGCTCCCATTGCGACCTGGGTTACCCGAGCTCGACCAGCAAAAAAGAAGGTCGAAAATTTTTTTTTTTTTTCTGCGTCTGCCGGGGTGCCCCTATAATAGCAGCGATAAGCACCCAGACCGCCGTGTGTCGCTCGCCCCGGCTGACGTGGTTTTTCGTACTCCTGCAGCGGTCGCCGTCACGCACGTCCAAATACGCCACTTTCGTGGGCGCATTCGCGCTCTTTCGCGTCGCCGGAGTGCCAGCACTCACTCTGCCAAAAACGGCCAACATCCGAGCGGCGGTTCCCACTTTTGCGTCGGCGTCGTAAACCCCGCCCCGGCAGACGCGGTTTGCCCTACTCGTGCGACGGTCGCCGGCGAGCGCGTCGAAAGACGCCGATATCGTGCGCTAATTGGCGCTCCTTGGCTTCTCCGGAGTGCCGCCACTCACTCCTCCAAAAACGGCGAAGATCCGAGCGGCGTTCTCCACTTTCGCATCGGCGTCCCGAACTCCGCCCGGGCTGACGCGGTTTACCGTACTCGTGCGACGGTCGCCGGCGGGCACGTCGAAAGACGCCGATATCGTGCCGTAATCGGCCCCGTTTGGCTTCGCCCGTGTGCCAGCACTCACTCGGCCAAAAACGGCGAACATCCGAGCAGCGTTTCCCACTTTCGCATCGGCGTCCCGAAGCCCGCCCCGGCAGACGCGGTTTGCCCTACTCGAGCGACGGTCGCCGGCGATCACGTCGAAAGGCGCCGAATTCGTGCACGAATCGATGCTTCTTGGTCTCGCAGGAGGGCCGCCACTCACTCCTGCAAAAACGGCGAAGATCCGAGTTGCGCTTCCCACTTTTTCGTCGGCGTCCCGAACTACGCCCCGGCTGACGCGGTTTACCGTACTCGTGCGACGGTCGCCGGCGGGCACTTCAAAATACGCCGATTTCGTGGGCGCATTCACGCTGTTTCGCTTCCCCGGAGTGCCAACACTCACTCTGCCGAAAGCGGCGATCATCCGAGCGGCGGTTCCCACTTTTGCGTCGGCTTCGCAAACGGCGCCCCGGCAGACGCGCTCGTGCGACGTACTCGTGCGACGGTCGCCGGCGAGCACGTCGAAAGACGCCGATATCGTGCTCGAATCGACCCCGTTTCGCTTCGCCGGAGTGCTGCCAGTCACGGCGCAGAAAACGGCGAACAAGTGTTTTTTTTTTTTTTTTCCTAGAATTTGTGTTATAGAAGGCACATTTGATATCGGACGATAATTTTCAACTTTATCACGCGCACCGATTTTCGTGTAGAGGTTTGCAAGTTTATGGGAATTTCTCCACTTGGAATAATGCGATTTAGTAGTACTACGAGAACTTCATGGATGTACTCAAGGGTACGGGGCAAGTCAGTTACGTCAACACCTGCAGATTTTTTACACTTCAAACTGAAAATTGTTGGTTGTGAGTCCTCGTGTGATATTAAAGGCCGATTCGCTAACACATAGAACAAAGAAAGAAAGGAAGAAAAAACGCCCGCGCTCGCTCAAGAAACCTGGGTTCGCAACAAGTGGCAACAACAAGCAACCGAGCGAGTGCGCCAAAACCCGTGGCGGCCGAACAAACGCGAAGTCCCAACCGCGTCAGCCGGGGCGGCACGGGACAGGAAAAATCACTTCAGCCGGGGCGGCGGGGCACCGAATAAACCTCGTCACCTCGTCGCAGGATAAAAGAGGAAACAAAAAGTCTAAACAGCGTCTGCTGGAGCGAATGCGTAATAAAACAACAACAACAACAAAAAAAAAAAACACCCGCGCTCAAGAAGTCTGCAATCACCACAAAAGGCGACTGTGACCGAGCAGCGTCAGCCGGGGCCGTGCGGAAACGGAAAAACCGCGACTACCGGGGCGTCGAGGCACCGAAAAATCCACTTCAGCCGCGGCGAAAAAAAAAAACAAAAAGAAAGACGGAGGGGGGGTGGGGGGGGGGAACCACGTCTGCCGGGGCGAAGGAAAAAAAAAAAACGCGTCTGCCGGGGCGAGCCCGGGTGCGGCACCACCGGGAAAACTGTGGCAAACAGACATGGCGATCGAGTGAGTGGGCCGCCAGCCAGGCTCAGCCAAAAAGTGCAAAGTCCGAACTGCGTCAGCCGGGGCGGCAAAAACCACGTCAGCCGGGGCGGCGCAAAAAACCGCGTCTGCCGGGGCGGCACGAAACCGCGTCAGCCGGGGCGGCGCGAAAACTGCGTCAGCCGGGGCGAAAGAAAAAAAAAAAAAAAACGCGTCTGCCGGGGCGAGCCCGGGTGCGGCACCACCGGGAAAACTGTGGCAAACAGACATGGCGATCGAGTGAGTGGGCCGCCAGCCAGGCACAGCCGAAAAGTGCAAAGTCCGAACCGTGTCAGCCGGGGCGGCAAAAAACCGCGTCAGCCGGGGCGGCGCAAAAAACCGCGTCTGCCGGGGCGGCACGAAACCGCGTCAGCCGGGGCGGCGCGAAAACTGCGTCAGCCGGGGCGAGCCCGGGTGCGGCACCACCGGGAAAACTGTGGCAAACAGACATGGCGATCGAGTGAGTGGGCCGCCAGCCAGGCTCAGCCAAAAAGTGCCAAGTCCGAACTGCGTCAGCCGGGGCGGCAAAAAACCGCGTCAGCCGGGGCGGCGCAAAAAACCGCGTCTGCCGGGGCGGCGCGAAAACCGCGTCTGCCGGGGCGGCGCGAAAACTGCGTCAGCCGGGGCGAAAGAAAAAAAAAAACGCGTCTGCCGGGGCGAGCCCGGGTGCGGCACCACCGGGAAAACTGTGGCAAACAGACATGGCGATCGAGTGAGTGGGCCGCCAGCAAGGCTCAGCCAAAAAGTGCTAAGTCCGAACTGCGTCAGCTGGGGCGGCAAAAAACCGCGTCTGCCGGGGCGGCACGAAACCGCGTCAGCCGGGGCGGCGCGAAAACCGCGTCTGCCGGGGCGGCACGAAACCGCGTCAGCCGGGGCGGCGCGAAAACTGCGTCAGCCGGGGCGAGCCCGGGTGCGGCACCACCGGGAAAACTGTGGCAAACAGACATGGCGATCGAGTGAGTGGGCCGCCAGCCAGGCACAGCCGAAAAGTGCTAAGTCCGAACTGCGTCAGCCGGGGCGGCAAAAACCGCGTCAGCCGGGGCGGCGCGAAAACCGCGTCTGCCGGGGCGGCACGAAACCGCGTCAGCCGGGGCGGCGCGAAAACTGCGTCAGCCGGGGCGAGCCCGGGTGCGGCACCACCGGGAAAACTGTGGCTAACAGACATGGCGATCGAGTGAGTGGGCCACCAGCCAGGCTCAGCCAAAAAGTGCTAAGTCCGAACTGCGTCAGCCGGGGCGGCAAAAACCGCGTCAGCCGGGGCGGCGCAAAAAACCGCGTCTGCCGGGGCGGCACGAAACCGCGTCAGCCGGGGCGGCGCGAAAACTGCGTCAGCCGGGGCGAAAGAAAAAAAAAAAACGCGTCTGCCGGGGCGAGCCCGGGTGCGGCACCACCGGGAAAACTGTGGCAAACAGACATGGCGATCGAGTGAGTGGGCCGCCAGCCAGGCACAGCCGAAAAGTGCCAAGTCCGAACTGCGTCAGCCGGGGCGGCAAAAAACCGCGTCAGCCGGGGCGGCGCAAAAAACCGCGTCTGCCGGGGCGGCACGAAACCGCGTCAGCCGGGGCGGCGCGAAAACTGCGTCAGCCGGGGCGAGCCCGGGTGCGGCACCACCGGGAAAACTGTGGCAAACAGACATGGCGATCGAGTGAGTGGGCCGCCAGCCAGGCTCAGCCAAAAAGTGCCAAGTCCGAACTGCGTCAGCCGGGGCGGCGCAAAAAACCGCGTCTGCCGGGGCGGCGCGAAAACCGCGTCTGCCGGGGCGGCGCGAAAACTGCGTCAGCCGGGGCGAAAGAAAAAAAAAACGCGTCTGCCGGGGCGAGCCCGGGTGCGGCACCACCGGGAAAACTGTGGCAAACAGACATGGCGATCGAGTGAGTGGGCCGCCAGCAAGGCTCAGCCAAAAAGTGCCAAGTCCGAACTGCGTCAGCCGGGGCGGCAAAAAACCGCGTCTGCCGGGGCGGCACGAAACCGCGTCAGCCGGGGCGGCGCGAAAACCGCGTCTGCCGGGGCGGCACGAAACCGCGTCAGCCGGGGCGAGCCCGGGTGCGGCACCACCGGGAAAACTGTGGCAAACAGACATGGCGATCGAGTGAGTGGGCCGCCAGCCAGGCACAGCCGAAAAGTGCTAAGTCCGAACTGCGTCAGCCGGGGCGGCAAAAACCGCGTCAGCCGGGGCGGCGCAAAAACCGCGTCTGCCGGGGCGAATGCAAAAAAAACAAAGAAAAAAGCCCGCGCTTAATCAAAAGAAAACAAAGAAAAAAGCTTGCGCTTAATCAAAAGAAAACAAACAAAAAAAGTTCGCGCTTAAGCCTGGCGGTGGAACCACCGGGGCAAACAGACCTGGCGATCGAGTGAGTGGGCCGCCAGCCGGGGTGAGCCAAAAAGTGCAAAGTCGGAACCGCGTCAGCCGGGGCGGCGCGAAAACCGCGTCAGCCGGGGCGGCGCAAAAACTGCGTCAGCCGGGGCGGCACGGAAAAACGAAAACCGCGTCAGCCGGGGCGGCACGGAAAAACGAAAACCACGTCAGCCGGGGCGACATCAAAATGAGGAAAAAAAAAAAAACTGCCTTAGGACACCTGCGTACACTTTCATGCGTTTGGGCATATCTCTCTGTAACACGCGCGCCCCTCGTTACGCGCGGCACTCTGTTTTCTCCGACACCCATATTTCGGCGGCATG
>NW_027464838.1:87500-100000 GCF_043290135.1 Rhipicephalus microplus
TTGTCGGGACGTCCAAGTCCCTCGTTCTTCCGTGCTTCCTCTTTCGGCAAGTCGTTGCGGCACCTTCCCAAAGCGCGCAGACCCGCTAATCGCGACGAGCGCGACGTGGCCGTGCCGCCTTTCCCTCGGCAGCAAGCAAAACGCCTGGCAACGTCGACGCTCCCCTAACCGCGATCTCGCACCGTGTTTCGTGTGGCGAATTCAAAAGCCGGCCGGCGCTGCTGCAACCATTACGGTCGGTACGCATACGCCGCGGAGGGCGGGACGGTCATCGGAGCGTGCGGTTCCTCCATCGAGTACTGCGCACCTCGGCCGTCGCATCGCCGTGCCATGACCGGCCGCGCGTCAACGCGAACCGGTGCCAGCGAGATCCCTCGCCTGCAAGAACCGACCGGCAGCCTCCGTCACCCGAGGACGCGGAGGCGCTTGCCGCGGACGGCGGGACGGTATGCACTGGTGCACAGCGGACCCGTCACATCGCCAGTTCCTTGACCGACCGCCGACGCTTGTGCCGTTCCTCTCGTACTTGGCAGTCGCCGCGCGATTGTCGGGTCTCGTTCTTGCACGCTCGAACGGTCGGGAGGGCACTCGGCTGGCGTTTCGGGAACGCGCAGCCTCGCCTTCTACCGACGTAACCACGACTCGCCGTTCGCGCTCCGCCGCTCCTGTTTACAGTACTAGGCGGTCCCGCAGCGGTCGGGTCGCGCATTTCGAGCGCTTCGAGCCACGGTGCAGTGGCGGGTCGAAAGCCGACCTATGAGTGCGTTGCGCCGTTTGTACCCGCGTCCGCCACCTGGCCGACCGTCCAAGGTCGCGGTGTTGGCGTCCGCTGGGCGCAACAATTTGTCACGGGGTGCCGCTCCACATTCAGGCAGCCCCGTGGGGAAAAGCCGACCCCGCGTCCAAACGGGGTCAGCGGCAGAAAGTGTCGGGCGCAGACGCAGCTGAGGCGCTCACCCTTCACAATCCGTTAATGATCCTTCCGCAGGTTCACCTACGGAAACCTTGTTACGACTTTTACTTCCTCTAAATGATCAAGTTTGGTCATCTTTCCAACAGACCGGCGCAACCGAAAGGCCGCGCCGGACATCGGTCCGAAGACCTCACTAAATCATTCAATCGGTAGTAGCGACGGGCGGTGTGTACAAAGGGCAGGGACGTAATCAACGCGAGCTTATGACTCGCGCTTACTGGGAATTCCTCGTTCAAGGGGAACAATTGCAAGCCCCTATCCCAATCACGAAAGAAGTTCCACGGGTTACCCAGTCTTTTCAGACAGGGATAAAGACACGCTGCTTCCTTCAGTGTAGCGCGCGTGCGGCCCCGGACATCTAAGGGCATCACAGACCTGTTATTGCTCTGTTTCGTGCGGCTAGGAGCCGCTTGTCCCTCTAAGAAGGTTGTAAGGTGCTGGGAACCCCGCACCTATTTAATAGGCTAGAGTCTCGTTCGTTATCGGAATTAACCAGACAAATCGCTCCACCAACTAAGAACGGCCATGCACCACCATCCACCGAATCAAGAAAGAGCTCTCAATCTGTCAATCCTCCCAGTGTCCGGGCCGGGTAAGTTTTCCCGTGTTGAGTCAAATTAAGCCGCAGGCTCCACTCCTGGTGGTGCCCTTCCGTCAATTCCTTTAAGTTTCAGCTTTGCAACCATACTTCCCCCGGAACCCAAATACTTTGGTTTCCCGGAAGCTGCCCGCCGAGTCATTTGAGTAACTCAGGCGGATCGCTGGTTGGCATCGTTTATGGTCAGAACTAGGGCGGTATCTGATCGCCTTCGAACCTCTGACTTTCGTTCTTGATCAATGAAAACATTCTTGGCAAATGCTTTCGCAGTAGTTCGTCTTGCGACGGTCCAAGAATTTCACCTCTAGCGCCGCAATACGAATGCCCCCGTCCGTCCCTCTTAATCATTACCTCGTATTCCAAAAACCAACAGAACAGAAACGAGGTCTTGTTCTATTATTCCATGCAAGTTTATTCAGGCGACTCGCCTGCGTTGAGCACTCTAATTTTTTCAAAGTAAAAGCACTGGCCATCTCGAGGCACACAATGAAGTGCACCAAGAAAGAACCGGCATGATGTTCAGTCCGAGCCGTCGCATCGGGTAGATGCACTACTCGTCTGGAACTGAGATCCAACTACGAGCTTTTTAACCGCAGCAGCTTTAGTATACGCTATTGGAGCTGGAATTACCGCGGCTGCTGGCACCAGACTTGCCCTCCAATTGATCCTCGTTAAAGGATTTAGAGTGTACTCATTTCAATTACGGGGCCTCAAAAGAGTCCCGTATTGTTATTTTTCGTCACTACCTCCCCGTGCCGGGAGTGGGTAATTTGCGCGCCTGCTGCCTTCCTTGGATGTGGTAGCCGTTTCTCAGGCTCCCTCTCCGGAATCGAACCCTGATTCTCCGTTACCCGTAACAACCATGGTAAGCAAGTAACCTACCATCGAAAGTTGATAAGGCAGACACTTGAAAGAAACGTCGCCGGCTCGTGGCCATGCGATCAGCACAAAGTTATCCAGAGTCACCACACAATACGGGCCGAAACCCGATCGATCTTGGTCTAATAAAAGCACCCGTTACCCAAAGGGCTCCAGGCTCACTGCATGTATTAGCTCTAGAATTGCCACAGTTATCCAAGTAAGAAGAAACGATCTAAGGAACCATAACTGATTTAATGAGCCATTCGCGGTTTCGCCTTATTTCGGCATGTACTTAGACATGCATGGCTTAATCTTTGAGACAAGCATATGATTACTGGCAGGATCAACCAGGTAATCGTTCGACTGCGCGTCCGTCCTCGCCCTCGGCGGGCCGGACGCAGTCTGTGTGCGGCGGAGGCCACCTTCAGGCGCCCCAACACGCTTATTTTGCACTCCGAGATGACGGCGTTCGAGCTCGCTACGGCACAACCTTCCCGAAAGACGAGTGGGAGCCGTGCGGCAAGAAGCACGTTCATGCTCGCTCTTTTTCGTTGCATCGACTCGGTCGCGCCGTGCGGGTTGCCCAAGCCCGCTGCACTGTCGGTGGACCGGCCGGAACTAGCAACGGAGCCGAGACTGCAAAGCCGCCAGACGACGGGTCACGCCCGCGTCTTCGGCGCTTTCGCATCTGAATCGCCCGAGGACGACACGGAACACACCTCGATATCGTGGTAAAACGGCACCGTCCGACAACCAGCCCCTAACGCATCAAGCGGATGAGGCTGCAGACGACTGCCGTGGATTCCCCTGGAGCAGACCCGAGGACACGCTTGACGAGGCCGAAGCCCGCCGCATATCAGACACCCGGTCGCTTTCGCGTACGCCGCTCACGAGAACCCCCACATAATAGCAGCGATAAGTACCCAGACCTCCTTGGGCCCTAATACGAGCGTACTCGAGAAAATTTCACCGCGGGTGTGCCCCGAAACGTGTGGCATGTTGAGCGTGCCACAAGTCTACGTCGCTCTCAAACCCGCCGAGGTCGTAGAATTTGCGACCCTACTCACGAAATTCCCACCGAGGATACGGCCGCAAACGTACCGCACCTTGGGTAGGCCACGAGTTTGTGCAACACTACGCTGACGGCACAGCACCGAGGTCGTGCGCGCACGCACGGGAAAATTCCGCCGCGGTTTCTGCCGAAAACGTGAGGCACCACGACTCTCCGCAAGTTCGCGTCGACTGCGAAAGACCGAAGTCGTGAACGACGTGTCCGCTACTCGCCGCCGACACGCTGGACACCAAACGTACAACGACTCGACGGCGTCGTAGAGGCCCACGACGCGGTTTTCCTTAACGACGTCTCGGCGTGGCACCGACAGGTTAGAACGGCCGACCAACGTTCCCTGTCCGCCGTTCGGCTCAGTCGAAGGGCTCGGCGACTTCGGCAACGCTGCGAAGCCGCACGGTGACGCACGCCATGTCCCCATTTTTTTTTTTTTTGCGTCTGCCGGGGTGCCCCTATAATAGCAGCGATAAGCACCCAGACCGCCATGGGTCGCTCGCCCCGGCTGACGTGGTTTTTCGTTTTCCTGCGGTGGTCGTCGTCAAGCACGTCCAAACACGCCACTTTCGTGGGCGCATTCGCGCTCTTTCGCTTCGCCGGAGTGCCAGCACTCACTCTGCCAAAAACGGCGAACATCCGAGCGGCGGTTCCCACTTTTGCGTCGGCGTCGCAAGCCCCGCCCCGGCAGACGAGGTTTGCCGTACTCGTGCGACGGTGGCCGGCGGGCACGTCGAAAGACGCCGATATCGTGCGCGAATTGGCGCACCTTGGCTTCACCGGAGTGCCGCCACTGACTCCTCCAAAAACGGCGAAGATCCGAGCGGCGCTTCCCACTTTCGCATCGGCGTCCCGAACTCCGCCCCGGCTGACGCGGTTTACCGTACTCGTGCGACGGTCGCCGGCGAGCACGTGGAAAGACGCCGATATCGTGCCCGAATCGGCTCCGTTCGGCTTCGCCGGATTGCCAGCACTGGCTCGGCGAAAGACGACGAACATCCGAGCGACGGTTCTCACTATTGCGTACGCGTCGCAAACCCCGCCCCGGCAGACGCACTTTGCCGTACTCGTGCGACGGTCGCCGGCGAGCACGTAGAAAGACGCCGATATCGTGCCGGAATCGGCCCCGTTTGGCTTCGCCGGAGTGCCAGCACTCACTCGGCCACAAACGGCGAACATCCGAGCGGCGGTTCCCACTTAGCCGTCGGCGTCCCGAACTCCGCCCCGGCAGACGCGGTTGCCGAGCTCGTGCGACTAGCGACCGCGAAGCCGTCTCGCGACGCCGCTTTCGTGCGCGGCTCCCACTGCGACCTGGGTCACCCGAGGTCGACGAGCAAAAAAGAATGTCGAAAAAAATTTTTTTTTTTTTTTGCGTCTGCCGGGGTGCCCCTATAATAGCAGCGATAAGCACCCAGACCGCCATGGGTCGCTCGCCCCGGCTGACGTGGTTTTTCGTTTTCCTGCGGTGGTCGTCGTCAAGCACGTCCAAACACGCCACTTTCGTGGGCGCATTCGCGCTCTTTCGCTTCGCCGGAGTGCCAGCACTCACTCTGCCAAAAACGGCGAACATCCGAGCGGCGGTTCCCACTTTTGCGTCGGCGTCGCAAACCCCGCCCCGGCAGACGAGGTTTGCCGTACTCGTGCGACGGTGGCCGGCGGGCACGTCGAAAGACGCCGATATCGTGCGCGAATTGGCGCACCTTGGCTTCACCGGAGTGCCGCCACTGACTCCTCCAAAAACGGCGAAGATCCGAGCGGCGCTTCCCACTTTCGCATCGGCGTCCCGAACTCCGCCCCGGCTGACGCGGTTTACCGTACTCGTGCGACGGTCGCCGGCGAGCACGTGGAAAGACGCCGATATCGTGCCCGAATCGGCTCCGTTCGGCTTCGCCGGATTGCCAGCACTGGCTCGGCGAAAGACGACGAACATCCGAGCGACGGTTCTCACTATTGCGTACGCGTCGCAAACCCCGCCCCGGCAGACGCACTTTGCCGTACTCGTGCGACGGTCGCCGGCGAGCACGTAGAAAGACGCCGATATCGTGCCGGAATCGGCCCCGTTTGGCTTCGCCGGAGTGCCAGCACTCACTCGGCCACAAACGGCGAACATCCGAGCGGCGGTTCCCACTTAGCCGTCGGCGTCCCGAACTCCGCCCCGGCAGACGCGGTTGCCGAGCTCGTGCGACTAGCGACCGCGAAGCCGTCTCGCGACGCCGCTTTCGTGCGCGGCTCCCACTGCGACCTGGGTCACCCGAGGTCGACGAGCAAAAAAGAATGTCGAAAAAAATTTTTTTTTTTTTTTTGCGTCTGCCGGGGTGCCCCTATAATAGCAGCGATAAGCACCCAGACCGCCATGGGTCGCTCGCCCCGGCTGACGTGGTTTTTCGTTTTCCTGCGGTGGTCGTCGTCAAGCACGTCCAAACACGCCACTTTCGTGGGCGCATTCGCGCTCTTTCGCTTCGCCGGAGTGCCAGCACTCACTCTGCCAAAAACGGCGAACATCCTAGTGGCGGTTCCCACTTTTGCGTCGGCGTCGCCAACCCCGCCCCGGCATACGCGGTTTGCCGTACTCGTGCGGCGGTGGCCGGCGGGCACGTCGAAAGACACCGATATCGTGCGCGAGTCGATGCTTCTTGGTCTCGCAGGAGGGCCGCCACTCACTCCTGCAAAAACGGCGAAGATCCGAGCGGCGCTTCCCACTTTTTCGTCGGCGTCGCAAACCTCGCCCCGGCAGACGCGCTTTGCCGTACTCGTGCGACGGTCGCCGGCGAGCACGTCGAAATACGCCGATATCGTGCCCGAATCGGCCCCGTTTCGCTTCGCCGGAGTGCCAGCACTCGCTCGGCCAAAGACGACGAACATCCGAGCGACGGTTCCCACTATTGCGTACGCGTCGCGAACCCCGCCCCGGCAGACGCGGTTTGCCGTACTCGTGCGGCGGTGGCCGGCGGGCACGTCGAAAGACGCCGATATCGTGCACGAATTGGCGCTCCTTGGCTTCACCGGAGTGCCAGCACTCACTCGGCCAAAAACGGCGAACATCCGAGCAGCGGTACCCACTTAGCCGTCGGCATCCCGAACTCCGCGCCGGCTGACGCGGTTGCCGAGCTCGTGCGACTAGCGACCGCGAACGCGTCTCGCGACGCCGCTTTCGTGCGCGGCTCCCATTGCGACCTGGGTTACCCGAGCTCGACCAGCAAAAAAGAAGGTCGAAAATTTTTTTTTTTTTCTGCGTCTGCCGGGGTGCCCCTATAATAGCAGCGATAAGCACCCAGACCGCCGTGTGTCGCTCGCCCCGGCTGACGTGGTTTTTCGTACTCCTGCAGCGGTCGCCGTCACGCACGTCCAAATACGCCACTTTCGTGGGCGCATTCGCGCTCTTTCGCGTCGCCGGAGTGCCAGCACTCACTCTGCCAAAAACGGCCAACATCCGAGCGGCGGTTCCCACTTTTGCGTCGGCGTCGTAAACCCCGCCCCGGCAGACGCGGTTTGCCCTACTCGTGCGACGGTCGCCGGCGAGCGCGTCGAAAGACGCCGATATCGTGCGCTAATTGGCGCTCCTTGGCTTCTCCGGAGTGCCGCCACTCACTCCTCCAAAAACGGCGAAGATCCGAGCGGCGTTCTCCACTTTCGCATCGGCGTCCCGAACTCCGCCCGGGCTGACGCGGTTTACCGTACTCGTGCGACGGTCGCCGGCGGGCACGTCGAAAGACGCCGATATCGTGCCGTAATCGGCCCCGTTTGGCTTCGCCCGTGTGCCAGCACTCACTCGGCCAAAAACGGCGAACATCCGAGCAGCGTTTCCCACTTTCGCATCGGCGTCCCGAAGCCCGCCCCGGCAGACGCGGTTTGCCCTACTCGAGCGACGGTCGCCGGCGATCACGTCGAAAGGCGCCGAATTCGTGCACGAATCGATGCTTCTTGGTCTCGCAGGAGGGCCGCCACTCACTCCTGCAAAAACGGCGAAGATCCGAGTTGCGCTTCCCACTTTTTCGTCGGCGTCCCGAACTACGCCCCGGCTGACGCGGTTTACCGTACTCGTGCGACGGTCGCCGGCGGGCACTTCAAAATACGCCGATTTCGTGGGCGCATTCACGCTGTTTCGCTTCCCCGGAGTGCCAACACTCACTCTGCCGAAAGCGGCGATCATCCGAGCGGCGGTTCCCACTTTTGCGTCGGCTTCGCAAACGGCGCCCCGGCAGACGCGCTCGTGCGACGTACTCGTGCGACGGTCGCCGGCGAGCACGTCGAAAGACGCCGATATCGTGCTCGAATCGACCCCGTTTCGCTTCGCCGGAGTGCTGCCAGTCACGGCGCAGAAAACGGCGAACAAGTGTTTTTTTTTTTTTTTTCCTAGAATTTGTGTTATAGAAGGCACATTTGATATCGGACGATAATTTTCAACTTTATCACGCGCACCGATTTTCGTGTAGAGGTTTGCAAGTTTATGGGAATTTCTCCACTTGGAATAATGCGATTTAGTAGTACTACGAGAACTTCATGGATGTACTCAAGGGTACGGGGCAAGTCAGTTACGTCAACACCTGCAGATTTTTTACACTTCAAACTGAAAATTGTTGGTTGTGAGTCCTCGTGTGATATTAAAGGCCGATTCGCTAACACATAGAACAAAGAAAGAAAGGAAGAAAAAACGCCCGCGCTCGCTCAAGAAACCTGGGTTCGCAACAAGTGGCAACAACAAGCAACCGAGCGAGTGCGCCAAAACCCGTGGCGGCCGAACAAACGCGAAGTCCCAACCGCGTCAGCCGGGGCGGCACGGGACAGGAAAAATCACTTCAGCCGGGGCGGCGGGGCACCGAATAAACCTCGTCACCTCGTCGCAGGATAAAAGAGGAAACAAAAAGTCTAAACAGCGTCTGCTGGAGCGAATGCGTAATAAAACAACAACAACAACAAAAAAAAAAAACACCCGCGCTCAAGAAGTCTGCAATCACCACAAAAGGCGACTGTGACCGAGCAGCGTCAGCCGGGGCCGTGCGGAAACGGAAAAACCGCGACTACCGGGGCGTCGAGGCACCGAAAAATCCACTTCAGCCGCGGCGAAAAAAAAAAACAAAAAGAAAGACGGAGGGGGGGGGGGGAACCACGTCTGCCGGGGCGAAGGAAAAAAAAAAAACGCGTCTGCCGGGGCGAGCCCGGGTGCGGCACCACCGGGAAAACTGTGGCAAACAGACATGGCGATCGAGTGAGTGGGCCGCCAGCCAGGCTCAGCCAAAAAGTGCAAAGTCCGAACTGCGTCAGCCGGGGCGGCAAAAACCACGTCAGCCGGGGCGGCGCAAAAAACCGCGTCTGCCGGGGCGGCACGAAACCGCGTCAGCCGGGGCGGCGCGAAAACTGCGTCAGCCGGGGCGAAAGAAAAAAAAAAAAAAACGCGTCTGCCGGGGCGAGCCCGGGTGCGGCACCACCGGGAAAACTGTGGCAAACAGACATGGCGATCGAGTGAGTGGGCCGCCAGCCAGGCACAGCCGAAAAGTGCAAAGTCCGAACCGTGTCAGCCGGGGCGGCAAAAAACCGCGTCAGCCGGGGCGGCACGAAACCGCGTCAGCCGGGGCGGCGCGAAAACTGCGTCAGCCGGGGCGAGCCCGGGTGCGGCACCACCGGGAAAACTGTGGCAAACAGACATGGCGATCGAGTGAGTGGGCCGCCAGCCAGGCTCAGCCAAAAAGTGCCAAGTCCGAACTGCGTCAGCCGGGGCGGCAAAAAACCGCGTCAGCCGGGGCGGCGCAAAAAACCGCGTCTGCCGGGGCGGCGCGAAAACCGCGTCTGCCGGGGCGGCGCGAAAACTGCGTCAGCCGGGGCGAAAGAAAAAAAAAAACGCGTCTGCCGGGGCGAGCCCGGGTGCGGCACCACCGGGAAAACTGTGGCAAACAGACATGGCGATCGAGTGAGTGGGCCGCCAGCAAGGCTCAGCCAAAAAGTGCTAAGTCCGAACTGCGTCAGCTGGGGCGGCAAAAAACCGCGTCTGCCGGGGCGGCACGAAACCGCGTCAGCCGGGGCGGCGCGAAAACCGCGTCTGCCGGGGCGGCACGAAACCGCGTCAGCCGGGGCGGCGCGAAAACTGCGTCAGCCGGGGCGAGCCCGGGTGCGGCACCACCGGGAAAACTGTGGCAAACAGACATGGCGATCGAGTGAGTGGGCCGCCAGCCAGGCACAGCCGAAAAGTGCTAAGTCCGAACTGCGTCAGCCGGGGCGGCAAAAACCGCGTCAGCCGGGGCGGCGCGAAAACCGCGTCTGCCGGGGCGGCACGAAACCGCGTCAGCCGGGGCGGCGCGAAAACTGCGTCAGCCGGGGCGAGCCCGGGTGCGGCACCACCGGGAAAACTGTGGCTAACAGACATGGCGATCGAGTGAGTGGGCCACCAGCCAGGCTCAGCCAAAAAGTGCTAAGTCCGAACTGCGTCAGCCGGGGCGGCAAAAACCGCGTCAGCCGGGGCGGCGCAAAAAACCGCGTCTGCCGGGGCGGCACGAAACCGCGTCAGCCGGGGCGGCGCGAAAACTGCGTCAGCCGGGGCGAAAGAAAAAAAAAAAACGCGTCTGCCGGGGCGAGCCCGGGTGCGGCACCACCGGGAAAACTGTGGCAAACAGACATGGCGATCGAGTGAGTGGGCCGCCAGCCAGGCACAGCCGAAAAGTGCCAAGTCCGAACTGCGTCAGCCGGGGCGGCAAAAAACCGCGTCAGCCGGGGCGGCGCAAAAAACCGCGTCTGCCGGGGCGGCACGAAACCGCGTCAGCCGGGGCGGCGCGAAAACTGCGTCAGCCGGGGCGAGCCCGGGTGCGGCACCACCGGGAAAACTGTGGCAAACAGACATGGCGATCGAGTGAGTGGGCCGCCAGCCAGGCTCAGCCAAAAAGTGCCAAGTCCGAACTGCGTCAGCCGGGGCGGCGCAAAAAACCGCGTCTGCCGGGGCGGCGCGAAAACCGCGTCTGCCGGGGCGGCGCGAAAACTGCGTCAGCCGGGGCGAAAGAAAAAAAAAACGCGTCTGCCGGGGCGAGCCCGGGTGCGGCACCACCGGGAAAACTGTGGCAAACAGACATGGCGATCGAGTGAGTGGGCCGCCAGCAAGGCTCAGCCAAAAAGTGCCAAGTCCGAACTGCGTCAGCCGGGGCGGCAAAAAACCGCGTCTGCCGGGGCGGCACGAAACCGCGTCAGCCGGGGCGGCACGAAACCGCGTCAGCCGGGGCGGCGCGAAAACTGCGTCAGCCGGGGCGAAAGAAAAAAAAAAAACGCGTCTGCCGGGGCGAGCCCGGGTGCGGCACCACCGGGAAAACTGTGGCAAACAGACATGGCGATCGAGTGAGTGGGCCGCCAGCCAGGCACAGCCGAAAAGTGCCAAGTCCGAACTGCGTCAGCCGGGGCGGCAAAAAACCGCGTCAGCCGGGGCGGCGCAAAAAACCGCGTCTGCCGGGGCGGCACGAAACCGCGTCAGCCGGGGCGGCGCGAAAACTGCGTCAGCCGGGGCGAGCCCGGGTGCGGCACCACCGGGAAAACTGTGGCAAACAGACATGGCGATCGAGTGAGTGGGCCGCCAGCCAGGCTCAGCCAAAAAGTGCCAAGTCCGAACTGCGTCAGCCGGGGCGGCGCAAAAAACCGCGTCTGCCGGGGCGGCGCGAAAACCGCGTCTGCCGGGGCGGCGCGAAAACTGCGTCAGCCGGGGCGAAAGAAAAAAAAAACGCGTCTGCCGGGGCGAGCCCGGGTGCGGCACCACCGGGAAAACTGTGGCAAACAGACATGGCGATCGAGTGAGTGGGCCGCCAGCAAGGCTCAGCCAAAAAGTGCCAAGTCCGAACTGCGTCAGCCGGGGCGGCAAAAAACCGCGTCTGCCGGGGCGGCACGAAACCGCGTCAGCCGGGGCGGCGCGAAAACCGCGTCTGCCGGGGCGGCACGAAACCGCGTCAGCCGGGGCGAGCCCGGGTGCGGCACCACCGGGAAAACTGTGGCAAACAGACATGGCGATCGAGTGAGTGGGCCGCCAGCCAGGCACAGCCGAAAAGTGCTAAGTCCGAACTGCGTCAGCCGGGGCGGCAAAAACCGCGTCAGCCGGGGCGGCGCAAAAACCGCGTCTGCCGGGGCGAATGCAAAAAAAACAAAGAAAAAAGCCCGCGCTTAATCAAAAGAAAACAAAGAAAAAAGCTTGCGCTTAATCAAAAGAAAACAAACAAAAAAAGTTCGCGCTTAAGCCTGGCGGTGGAACCACCGGGGCAAACAGACCTGGCGATCGAGTGAGTGGGCCGCCAGCCGGGGTGAGCCAAAAAGTGCAAAGTCGGAACCGCGTCAGCCGGGGCGGCGCGAAAACCGCGTCAGCCGGGGCGGCGCAAAAACTGCGTCAGCCGGGGCGGCACGGAAAAACGAAAACCGCGTCAGCCGGGGCGGCACGGAAAAACGAAAACCACGTCAGCCGGGGCGACATCAAAATGAGGAAAAAAAAAAAAAACTGCCTTAGGACACCTGCGTACACTTTCATGCGTTTGGGCATATCTCTCTGTAACACGCGCGCCCCTCGTTACGCGCGGCACTCTGTTTTCTCCGACACCCATATTTCGGCGGCATGTGGCACGCGCGCCCGTCCCTACGCACGGCACACCGCAGTGCTTTCTCGATATTTTTCTTTTCCTCCAACACCGTCATCTATAGGCTTTTAGTGACCTGTTGCTCGTGGCAAAAGTTCGCTAGCTCTGACACCTCTTGCATGCGCACCGTTTTTGCGCACGGTGCTATGCCGCAAAGCACGGCAGTCGCATGCGTTTCTCTCAGGCACCTCTTTTTTGACACAACGCTGTGGTGCTTAGAAACACACCCGCCGCTTTTGCGCACAGAACTCCACCGTACAGCACGGTAGTCACGTTTGTTCCACACGAACAGCAGTGTGCATCGTGCTACGACACTTTGAAAGCTTTTTCTTCCGAGTCTCGACCGCGCTGTTCCTTTCGTACTTGGCGCGGTTTTGGGACCAGCTTTGTTTTAAACCCCTACTGCGCGCCGTTCCT
>NW_027464838.1:105000-117500 GCF_043290135.1 Rhipicephalus microplus
GATCTGAGGTCGACAGCGGATACATTCGCTTCCATCAACTTCCTGCACGACCGCGTGCGCTCGCCCTACCAAGTGCGCCCGCAACCCTGTACAGGGCCACTTCTTCACAAGGCTGGCAATCGGCTTCCCCGCTGCACGCGTGCGGCGCACAACCGGTGTGACGTGGAAGTGACGGGACACGTTCGTAAACCCATCGCGAACCGAGTACGACGCCCTACCAAGTGCGCCCGCAACCCTGTACAGGGTCACATCTTCACAAGGCTGGCAAGCGGCATTCCGCTGCGCGCGTGCGTCGTCCGAGCAGTTGCGTGATAAACGACCGTGTCGAAAGCCCAAACACCGCCGAGGCCAGTCGCCGCCGCCGCAAGGGCAGCCACGCAGCCTGGCGAGAGGCATCGTCTCGTGTAGCGTCGCCCCCGCCCCAACTGGAGTGGCCCAGTTTTTTGAACGGGACGGGAACTGCGAAGCACTTAGACCGACGGCGGACTACGACGAGAACGCCTTAAGCTTCGCCAACGTTTCGCCAACTCGTGCGGGAGACTTTTTCCGCTTCGCGGCAAGTCGTCGCGCCGTGCTCTCCGCATCAACCGCGTACGCAGCGAACCGCAAACGTCGGGCGCAGCCTCCTCACCTCCCTGCGCTTTGCGCGCGAACGTTCCCTGTTCGCGCGGCAAAGCCTGGAGGAGGCACGGCCCCGCAGCGTGTTCGAGCGCCCGGTCTACGGGACACCCTGCTTACTTCGAGGGCAACAAGCGCAACGCAAGGCTGCGATCTCGCGCACTTTGCGCACGGCTGGAGAAGCTTTGCTGGCCGGCTTTCGCTCCTCGTGTTTACCGTGCGTTAAAGTTGCGCGTCCGTGGCTCTCGCAGCTCTTGCGCGCCCGGTCGCAGAGAGGAGTACGCAACCTCCACCGCACTTTCCCTGCAGGCTTCCTTCCGACTCGAAGTCCTGCGGCGGTCTCAACGAGGTGCCACATCCTCAATGCAGTCGGTCGCCCCCGTTTCGGTTGGGCTCTGGCACGACGGTCGCCACCGTCTCGCCCTTGAGTGGCCGCTGTTGGCGCTCGCTGTGAGGTGTTCAGCGTGCTGTCCGTGTTGCCGACGCGGTCAAAACGAGTCGACGGCTCACGTTCCCTTGTGCGCCGAAGGCTCTCTTGATATGTGATCCGACCCTCAGACAGACGAAGCCAAGGGAAGACCCAAGGCCGCAATGTGCGTTCAAAGAATCAGTGCTCAGTGTGTCCTGCAATTCACACCAAGTCTCGCAGCTGGCTGCGTTCTTCATCGACCCGAGAACCGAGTGATCCACCGCTTAGAGTCGTGAAAAAGTGTTTGTTCAATTCCGTACAGTCAAAACCAAACGTTTCTGGCACTCGGCCAAACAGTGGCCAAGAAGGGCGCTTTTCAGCGCACGCTTGGACTCCAAAACTCTGCCGCGCCTTTTTCGGCTGCCGCAAATCGAGCAAACGGTGTGTTTCGGACGGCGTTTCGCTTCCGCTACTTGCGAGTGCTTTCGTGGTCCACCCCTCTATAAATACTCGGGAGGCGTCGAAGCCGGTTCTCCAAGCCGGACCCGTAGGTATCGTTGTGTGCTCGCTCTCATTGGCCCGCCTAACCAGAAAATGCCTGCGGTACACCCATTTGGATAAGAGTGCACGCAGATGCGGGCCTCGACGGCTACACATTTCCTCGGGCGGCCGCCTCCCGGCCTCCGTGGAGCGCGGGATGCACGGTCCCATCGACAAGCCTCTCCCGTTTTTACCGTGGCGTCGCGGTTCACCACGGCGGGCGGGTCGGTCTCCTCCGCATAAAAAGGGGGACCCCCGCTTTTTGTTCCACGAAATCGCACAAGCTTTTTTCGCATCCACGGTTTGCCACCGCACACCAAAATGCCGATCCGGCTGCCTACTTTAGCCAACAGGTGGAGCCAGGCGCGCCGTACTTGCGCGGCACTTCCCACGTCCACCGAAGTCGGTGCCAAGGACCACTTTCGGCGCCGGAGCCGCGTACGAGCCTACTCGAGGCGGAAGAACGAAGCCAGCAAGGGCCTGGCCGCAAGTGCGTTCAATTGTCGGGACGTCCAAGTCCCTCGTTCTTCCGTGCTTCCTCTTTCGGCAAGTCGTTGCGGCACCTTCCCAAAGCGCGCAGACCCGCTAATCGCGACGAGCGCGACGTGGCCGTGCCGCCTTTCCCTCGGCAGCAAGCAAAACGCCTGGCAACGTCGACGCTCCCCTAACCGCGATCTCGCACCGTGTTTCGTGTGGCGAATTCAAAAGCCGGCCGGCGCTGCTGCAACCATTACGGTCGGTACGCATACGCCGCGGAGGGCGGGACGGTCATCGGAGCGTGCGGTTCCTCCATCGAGTACTGCGCACCTCGGCCGTCGCATCGCCGTGCCATGACCGGCCGCGCGTCAACGCGAACCGGTGCCAGCGAGATCCCTCGCCTGCAAGAACCGACCGGCAGCCTCCGTCACCCGAGGACGCGGAGGCGCTTGCCGCGGACGGCGGGACGGTATGCACTGGTGCACAGCGGACCCGTCACATCGCCAGTTCCTTGACCGACCGCCGACGCTTGTGCCGTTCCTCTCGTACTTGGCAGTCGCCGCGCGATTGTCGGGTCTCGTTCTTGCACGCTCGAACGGTCGGGAGGGCACTCGGCTGGCGTTTCGGGAACGCGCAGCCTCGCCTTCTACCGACGTAACCACGACTCGCCGTTCGCGCTCCGCCGCTCCTGTTTACAGTACTAGGCGGTCCCGCAGCGGTCGGGTCGCGCATTTCGAGCGCTTCGAGCCACGGTGCAGTGGCGGGTCGAAAGCCGACCTATGAGTGCGTTGCGCCGTTTGTACCCGCGTCCGCCACCTGGCCGACCGTCCAAGGTCGCGGTGTTGGCGTCCGCTGGGCGCAACAATTTGTCACGGGGTGCCGCTCCACATTCAGGCAGCCCCGTGGGGAAAAGCCGACCCCGCGTCCAAACGGGGTCAGCGGCAGAAAGTGTCGGGCGCAGACGCAGCTGAGGCGCTCACCCTTCACAATCCGTTAATGATCCTTCCGCAGGTTCACCTACGGAAACCTTGTTACGACTTTTACTTCCTCTAAATGATCAAGTTTGGTCATCTTTCCAACAGACCGGCGCAACCGAAAGGCCGCGCCGGACATCGGTCCGAAGACCTCACTAAATCATTCAATCGGTAGTAGCGACGGGCGGTGTGTACAAAGGGCAGGGACGTAATCAACGCGAGCTTATGACTCGCGCTTACTGGGAATTCCTCGTTCAAGGGGAACAATTGCAAGCCCCTATCCCAATCACGAAAGAAGTTCCACGGGTTACCCAGTCTTTTCAGACAGGGATAAAGACACGCTGCTTCCTTCAGTGTAGCGCGCGTGCGGCCCCGGACATCTAAGGGCATCACAGACCTGTTATTGCTCTGTTTCGTGCGGCTAGGAGCCGCTTGTCCCTCTAAGAAGGTTGTAAGGTGCTGGGAACCCCGCACCTATTTAATAGGCTAGAGTCTCGTTCGTTATCGGAATTAACCAGACAAATCGCTCCACCAACTAAGAACGGCCATGCACCACCATCCACCGAATCAAGAAAGAGCTCTCAATCTGTCAATCCTCCCAGTGTCCGGGCCGGGTAAGTTTTCCCGTGTTGAGTCAAATTAAGCCGCAGGCTCCACTCCTGGTGGTGCCCTTCCGTCAATTCCTTTAAGTTTCAGCTTTGCAACCATACTTCCCCCGGAACCCAAATACTTTGGTTTCCCGGAAGCTGCCCGCCGAGTCATTTGAGTAACTCAGGCGGATCGCTGGTTGGCATCGTTTATGGTCAGAACTAGGGCGGTATCTGATCGCCTTCGAACCTCTGACTTTCGTTCTTGATCAATGAAAACATTCTTGGCAAATGCTTTCGCAGTAGTTCGTCTTGCGACGGTCCAAGAATTTCACCTCTAGCGCCGCAATACGAATGCCCCCGTCCGTCCCTCTTAATCATTACCTCGTATTCCAAAAACCAACAGAACAGAAACGAGGTCTTGTTCTATTATTCCATGCAAGTTTATTCAGGCGACTCGCCTGCGTTGAGCACTCTAATTTTTTCAAAGTAAAAGCACTGGCCATCTCGAGGCACACAATGAAGTGCACCAAGAAAGAACCGGCATGATGTTCAGTCCGAGCCGTCGCATCGGGTAGATGCACTACTCGTCTGGAACTGAGATCCAACTACGAGCTTTTTAACCGCAGCAGCTTTAGTATACGCTATTGGAGCTGGAATTACCGCGGCTGCTGGCACCAGACTTGCCCTCCAATTGATCCTCGTTAAAGGATTTAGAGTGTACTCATTTCAATTACGGGGCCTCAAAAGAGTCCCGTATTGTTATTTTTCGTCACTACCTCCCCGTGCCGGGAGTGGGTAATTTGCGCGCCTGCTGCCTTCCTTGGATGTGGTAGCCGTTTCTCAGGCTCCCTCTCCGGAATCGAACCCTGATTCTCCGTTACCCGTAACAACCATGGTAAGCAAGTAACCTACCATCGAAAGTTGATAAGGCAGACACTTGAAAGAAACGTCGCCGGCTCGTGGCCATGCGATCAGCACAAAGTTATCCAGAGTCACCACACAATACGGGCCGAAACCCGATCGATCTTGG
Organism: Rhipicephalus microplus; assembly: GCF_043290135.1. Lineage (NCBI taxonomy): Eukaryota > Metazoa > Arthropoda > Arachnida > Ixodida > Ixodidae > Rhipicephalus > Rhipicephalus microplus. The sequence goes on from NW_027464838.1 coordinate 109,639, forward strand.
TCTAATAAAAGCACCCGTTACCCAAAGGGCTCCAGGCTCACTGCATGTATTAGCTCTAGAATTGCCACAGTTATCCAAGTAGGAAGAAACGATCTAAGGAACCATAACTGATTTAATGAGCCATTCGCGGTTTCGCCTTATTTCGGCATGTACTTAGACATGCATGGCTTAATCTTTGAGACAAGCATATGATTACTGGCAGGATCAACCAGGTAATCGTTCGACTGCGCGTCCGTCCTCGCCCTCGGCGGGCCGGACGCAGTCTGTGTGCGGCGGAGGCCACCTTCAGGCGCCCCAACACGCTTATTTTGCACTCCGAGATGACGGCGTTCGAGCTCGCTACGGCACAACCTTCCCGAAAGACGAGTGGGAGCCGTGCGGCAAGAAGCACGTTCATGCTCGCTCTTTTTCGTTGCATCGACTCGGTCGCGCCGTGCGGGTTGCCCAAGCCCGCTGCACTGTCGGTGGACCGGCCGGAACTAGCAACGGAGCCGAGACTGCAAAGCCGCCAGACGACGGGTCACGCCCGCGTCTTCGGCGCTTTCGCATCTGAATCGCCCGAGGACGACACGGAACACACCTCGATATCGTGGTAAAACGGCACCGTCCGACAACCAGCCCCTAACGCATCAAGCGGATGAGGCTGCAGACGACTGCCGTGGATTCCCCTGGAGCAGACCCGAGGACACGCTTGACGAGGCCGAAGCCCGCCGCATATCAGACACCCGGTCGCTTTCGCGTACGCCGCTCACGAGAACCCCCACATAATAGCAGCGATAAGTACCCAGACCTCCTTGGGCCCTAATACGAGCGTACTCGAGAAAATTTCACCGCGGGTGTGCCCCGAAACGTGTGGCATGTTGAGCGTGCCACAAGTCTACGTCGCTCTCAAACCCGCCGAGGTCGTAGAATTTGCGACCCTACTCACGAAATTCCCACCGAGGATACGGCCGCAAACGTACCGCACCTTGGGTAGGCCACGAGTTTGTGCAACACTACGCTGACGGCACAGCACCGAGGTCGTGCGCGCACGCACGGGAAAATTCCGCCGCGGTTTCTGCCGAAAACGTGAGGCACCACGACTCTCCGCAAGTTCGCGTCGACTGCGAAAGACCGAAGTCGTGAACGACGTGTCCGCTACTCGCCGCCGACACGCTGGACACCAAACGTACAACGACTCGACGGCGTCGTAGAGGCCCACGACGCGGTTTTCCTTAACGACGTCTCGGCGTGGCACCGACAGGTTAGAACGGCCGACCAACGTTCCCTGTCCGCCGTTCGGCTCAGTCGAAGGGCTCGGCGACTTCGGCAACGCTGCGAAGCCGCACGGTGACGCACGCCATGTCCCCATTTTTTTTTTTTTTGCGTCTGCCGGGGTGCCCCTATAATAGCAGCGATAAGCACCCAGACCGCCATGGGTCGCTCGCCCCGGCTGACGTGGTTTTTCGTTTTCCTGCGGTGGTCGTCGTCAAGCACGTCCAAACACGCCACTTTCGTGGGCGCATTCGCGCTCTTTCGCTTCGCCGGAGTGCCAGCACTCACTCTGCCAAAAACGGCGAACATCCGAGCGGCGGTTCCCACTTTTGCGTCGGCGTCGCAAACCCCGCCCCGGCAGACGAGGTTTGCCGTACTCGTGCGACGGTGGCCGGCGGGCACGTCGAAAGACGCCGATATCGTGCGCGAATTGGCGCACCTTGGCTTCACCGGAGTGCCGCCACTGACTCCTCCAAAAACGGCGAAGATCCGAGCGGCGCTTCCCACTTTCGCATCGGCGTCCCGAACTCCGCCCCGGCTGACGCGGTTTACCGTACTCGTGCGACGGTCGCCGGCGAGCACGTGGAAAGACGCCGATATCGTGCCCGAATCGGCTCCGTTCGGCTTCGCCGGATTGCCAGCACTGGCTCGGCGAAAGACGACGAACATCCGAGCGACGGTTCTCACTATTGCGTACGCGTCGCAAACCCCGCCCCGGCAGACGCACTTTGCCGTACTCGTGCGACGGTCGCCGGCGAGCACGTAGAAAGACGCCGATATCGTGCCGGAATCGGCCCCGTTTGGCTTCGCCGGAGTGCCAGCACTCACTCGGCCACAAACGGCGAACATCCGAGCGGCGGTTCCCACTTAGCCGTCGGCGTCCCGAACTCCGCCCCGGCAGACGCGGTTGCCGAGCTCGTGCGACTAGCGACCGCGAAGCCGTCTCGCGACGCCGCTTTCGTGCGCGGCTCCCACTGCGACCTGGGTCACCCGAGGTCGACGAGCAAAAAAGAATGTCGAAAAAAATTTTTTTTTTTTTTTGCGTCTGCCGGGGTGCCCCTATAATAGCAGCGATAAGCACCCAGACCGCCATGGGTCGCTCGCCCCGGCTGACGTGGTTTTTCGTTTTCCTGCGGTGGTCGTCGTCAAGCACGTCCAAACACGCCACTTTCGTGGGCGCATTCGCGCTCTTTCGCTTCGCCGGAGTGCCAGCACTCACTCTGCCAAAAACGGCGAACATCCGAGCGGCGGTTCCCACTTTTGCGTCGGCGTCGCAAACCCCGCCCCGGCAGACGAGGTTTGCCGTACTCGTGCGACGGTGGCCGGCGGGCACGTCGAAAGACGCCGATATCGTGCGCGAATTGGCGCACCTTGGCTTCACCGGAGTGCCGCCACTGACTCCTCCAAAAACGGCGAAGATCCGAGCGGCGCTTCCCACTTTCGCATCGGCGTCCCGAACTCCGCCCCGGCTGACGCGGTTTACCGTACTCGTGCGACGGTCGCCGGCGAGCACGTGGAAAGACGCCGATATCGTGCCCGAATCGGCTCCGTTCGGCTTCGCCGGATTGCCAGCACTGGCTCGGCGAAAGACGACGAACATCCGAGCGACGGTTCTCACTATTGCGTACGCGTCGCAAACCCCGCCCCGGCAGACGCACTTTGCCGTACTCGTGCGACGGTCGCCGGCGAGCACGTAGAAAGACGCCGATATCGTGCCGGAATCGGCCCCGTTTGGCTTCGCCGGAGTGCCAGCACTCACTCGGCCACAAACGGCGAACATCCGAGCGGCGGTTCCCACTTAGCCGTCGGCGTCCCGAACTCCGCCCCGGCAGACGCGGTTGCCGAGCTCGTGCGACTAGCGACCGCGAAGCCGTCTCGCGACGCCGCTTTCGTGCGCGGCTCCCACTGCGACCTGGGTCACCCGAGGTCGACGAGCAAAAAAGAATGTCGAAAAAAATTTTTTTTTTTTTTTTGCGTCTGCCGGGGTGCCCCTATAATAGCAGCGATAAGCACCCAGACCGCCATGGGTCGCTCGCCCCGGCTGACGTGGTTTTTCGTTTTCCTGCGGTGGTCGTCGTCAAGCACGTCCAAACACGCCACTTTCGTGGGCGCATTCGCGCTCTTTCGCTTCGCCGGAGTGCCAGCACTCACTCTGCCAAAAACGGCGAACATCCTAGTGGCGGTTCCCACTTTTGCGTCGGCGTCGCCAACCCCGCCCCGGCATACGCGGTTTGCCGTACTCGTGCGGCGGTGGCCGGCGGGCACGTCGAAAGACACCGATATCGTGCGCGAGTCGATGCTTCTTGGTCTCGCAGGAGGGCCGCCACTCACTCCTGCAAAAACGGCGAAGATCCGAGCGGCGCTTCCCACTTTTTCGTCGGCGTCGCAAACCTCGCCCCGGCAGACGCGCTTTGCCGTACTCGTGCGACGGTCGCCGGCGAGCACGTCGAAATACGCCGATATCGTGCCCGAATCGGCCCCGTTTCGCTTCGCCGGAGTGCCAGCACTCGCTCGGCCAAAGACGACGAACATCCGAGCGACGGTTCCCACTATTGCGTACGCGTCGCGAACCCCGCCCCGGCAGACGCGGTTTGCCGTACTCGTGCGGCGGTGGCCGGCGGGCACGTCGAAAGACGCCGATATCGTGCACGAATTGGCGCTCCTTGGCTTCACCGGAGTGCCAGCACTCACTCGGCCAAAAACGGCGAACATCCGAGCAGCGGTACCCACTTAGCCGTCGGCATCCCGAACTCCGCGCCGGCTGACGCGGTTGCCGAGCTCGTGCGACTAGCGACCGCGAACGCGTCTCGCGACGCCGCTTTCGTGCGCGGCTCCCATTGCGACCTGGGTTACCCGAGCTCGACCAGCAAAAAAGAAGGTCGAAAATTTTTTTTTTTTTCTGCGTCTGCCGGGGTGCCCCTATAATAGCAGCGATAAGCACCCAGACCGCCGTGTGTCGCTCGCCCCGGCTGACGTGGTTTTTCGTACTCCTGCAGCGGTCGCCGTCACGCACGTCCAAATACGCCACTTTCGTGGGCGCATTCGCGCTCTTTCGCGTCGCCGGAGTGCCAGCACTCACTCTGCCAAAAACGGCCAACATCCGAGCGGCGGTTCCCACTTTTGCGTCGGCGTCGTAAACCCCGCCCCGGCAGACGCGGTTTGCCCTACTCGTGCGACGGTCGCCGGCGAGCGCGTCGAAAGACGCCGATATCGTGCGCTAATTGGCGCTCCTTGGCTTCTCCGGAGTGCCGCCACTCACTCCTCCAAAAACGGCGAAGATCCGAGCGGCGTTCTCCACTTTCGCATCGGCGTCCCGAACTCCGCCCGGGCTGACGCGGTTTACCGTACTCGTGCGACGGTCGCCGGCGGGCACGTCGAAAGACGCCGATATCGTGCCGTAATCGGCCCCGTTTGGCTTCGCCCGTGTGCCAGCACTCACTCGGCCAAAAACGGCGAACATCCGAGCAGCGTTTCCCACTTTCGCATCGGCGTCCCGAAGCCCGCCCCGGCAGACGCGGTTTGCCCTACTCGAGCGACGGTCGCCGGCGATCACGTCGAAAGGCGCCGAATTCGTGCACGAATCGATGCTTCTTGGTCTCGCAGGAGGGCCGCCACTCACTCCTGCAAAAACGGCGAAGATCCGAGTTGCGCTTCCCACTTTTTCGTCGGCGTCCCGAACTACGCCCCGGCTGACGCGGTTTACCGTACTCGTGCGACGGTCGCCGGCGGGCACTTCAAAATACGCCGATTTCGTGGGCGCATTCACGCTGTTTCGCTTCCCCGGAGTGCCAACACTCACTCTGCCGAAAGCGGCGATCATCCGAGCGGCGGTTCCCACTTTTGCGTCGGCTTCGCAAACGGCGCCCCGGCAGACGCGCTCGTGCGACGTACTCGTGCGACGGTCGCCGGCGAGCACGTCGAAAGACGCCGATATCGTGCTCGAATCGACCCCGTTTCGCTTCGCCGGAGTGCTGCCAGTCACGGCGCAGAAAACGGCGAACAAGTGTTTTTTTTTTTTTTTCCTAGAATTTGTGTTATAGAAGGCACATTTGATATCGGACGATAATTTTCAACTTTATCACGCGCACCGATTTTCGTGTAGAGGTTTGCAAGTTTATGGGAATTTCTCCACTTGGAATAATGCGATTTAGTAGTACTACGAGAACTTCATGGATGTACTCAAGGGTACGGGGCAAGTCAGTTACGTCAACACCTGCAGATTTTTTACACTTCAAACTGAAAATTGTTGGTTGTGAGTCCTCGTGTGATATTAAAGGCCGATTCGCTAACACATAGAACAAAGAAAGAAAGGAAGAAAAAACGCCCGCGCTCGCTCAAGAAACCTGGGTTCGCAACAAGTGGCAACAACAAGCAACCGAGCGAGTGCGCCAAAACCCGTGGCGGCCGAACAAACGCGAAGTCCCAACCGCGTCAGCCGGGGCGGCACGGGACAGGAAAAATCACTTCAGCCGGGGCGGCGGGGCACCGAATAAACCTCGTCACCTCGTCGCAGGATAAAAGAGGAAACAAAAAGTCTAAACAGCGTCTGCTGGAGCGAATGCGTAATAAAACAACAACAACAACAAAAAAAAAAAACACCCGCGCTCAAGAAGTCTGCAATCACCACAAAAGGCGACTGTGACCGAGCAGCGTCAGCCGGGGCCGTGCGGAAACGGAAAAACCGCGACTACCGGGGCGTCGAGGCACCGAAAAATCCACTTCAGCCGCGGCGAAAAAAAAAACAAAAAGAAAGACGGAGGGGGGGGGGGGAACCACGTCTGCCGGGGCGAAGGAAAAAAAAAAACGCGTCTGCCGGGGCGAGCCCGGGTGCGGCACCACCGGGAAAACTGTGGCAAACAGACATGGCGATCGAGTGAGTGGGCCGCCAGCCAGGCTCAGCCAAAAAGTGCAAAGTCCGAACTGCGTCAGCCGGGGCGGCAAAAACCACGTCAGCCGGGGCGGCGCAAAAAACCGCGTCTGCCGGGGCGGCACGAAACCGCGTCAGCCGGGGCGGCGCGAAAACTGCGTCAGCCGGGGCGAAAGAAAAAAAAAAAAAAACGCGTCTGCCGGGGCGAGCCCGGGTGCGGCACCACCGGGAAAACTGTGGCAAACAGACATGGCGATCGAGTGAGTGGGCCGCCAGCCAGGCACAGCCGAAAAGTGCAAAGTCCGAACCGTGTCAGCCGGGGCGGCAAAAAACCGCGTCAGCCGGGGCGGCACGAAACCGCGTCAGCCGGGGCGGCGCGAAAACTGCGTCAGCCGGGGCGAGCCCGGGTGCGGCACCACCGGGAAAACTGTGGCAAACAGACATGGCGATCGAGTGAGTGGGCCGCCAGCCAGGCTCAGCCAAAAAGTGCCAAGTCCGAACTGCGTCAGCCGGGGCGGCAAAAAACCGCGTCAGCCGGGGCGGCGCAAAAAACCGCGTCTGCCGGGGCGGCGCGAAAACCGCGTCTGCCGGGGCGGCGCGAAAACTGCGTCAGCCGGGGCGAAAGAAAAAAAAAAACGCGTCTGCCGGGGCGAGCCCGGGTGCGGCACCACCGGGAAAACTGTGGCAAACAGACATGGCGATCGAGTGAGTGGGCCGCCAGCAAGGCTCAGCCAAAAAGTGCTAAGTCCGAACTGCGTCAGCTGGGGCGGCAAAAAACCGCGTCTGCCGGGGCGGCACGAAACCGCGTCAGCCGGGGCGGCGCGAAAACCGCGTCTGCCGGGGCGGCACGAAACCGCGTCAGCCGGGGCGGCGCGAAAACTGCGTCAGCCGGGGCGAGCCCGGGTGCGGCACCACCGGGAAAACTGTGGCAAACAGACATGGCGATCGAGTGAGTGGGCCGCCAGCCAGGCACAGCCGAAAAGTGCTAAGTCCGAACTGCGTCAGCCGGGGCGGCAAAAACCGCGTCAGCCGGGGCGGCGCGAAAACCGCGTCTGCCGGGGCGGCACGAAACCGCGTCAGCCGGGGCGGCGCGAAAACTGCGTCAGCCGGGGCGAGCCCGGGTGCGGCACCACCGGGAAAACTGTGGCTAACAGACATGGCGATCGAGTGAGTGGGCCACCAGCCAGGCTCAGCCAAAAAGTGCTAAGTCCGAACTGCGTCAGCCGGGGCGGCAAAAACCGCGTCAGCCGGGGCGGCGCAAAAAACCGCGTCTGCCGGGGCGGCACGAAACCGCGTCAGCCGGGGCGGCGCGAAAACTGCGTCAGCCGGGGCGAAAGAAAAAAAAAAAACGCGTCTGCCGGGGCGAGCCCGGGTGCGGCACCACCGGGAAAACTGTGGCAAACAGACATGGCGATCGAGTGAGTGGGCCGCCAGCCAGGCACAGCCGAAAAGTGCCAAGTCCGAACTGCGTCAGCCGGGGCGGCAAAAAACCGCGTCAGCCGGGGCGGCGCAAAAAACCGCGTCTGCCGGGGCGGCACGAAACCGCGTCAGCCGGGGCGGCGCGAAAACTGCGTCAGCCGGGGCGAGCCCGGGTGCGGCACCACCGGGAAAACTGTGGCAAACAGACATGGCGATCGAGTGAGTGGGCCGCCAGCCAGGCTCAGCCAAAAAGTGCCAAGTCCGAACTGCGTCAGCCGGGGCGGCGCAAAAAACCGCGTCTGCCGGGGCGGCGCGAAAACCG